>NC_090856.1:10525000-10762500 GCF_024217435.2 Syngnathus scovelli
GATTTACTGAAGGTTAGCAAAGCGAATACATGCAAGTATTTTATTTCAAGGCGAAAATTAAATGATGGAAAAGAGCAAGGGAAAAAAAACATGATGGCCTTGAGAAGGTGGATGATGCTTGTTTGTCACAGAGTGCCGTAGGAAAGAGCTGTAAGCGTGTGTGCATGCGTGTGTGTGTTGTGGCGGAGGGAGGGGGGGGCTGTGTGACAGAGTCTCTCTGCATTAATTGCTTAAATTGAAGCGCTGCCACGTCTGTGAGAGACGCTTTGATATGATAATGGAAGCCTTCTCGGAGATGCTCCCAATGTGTGTGTGTGTGTGTGTGTGTGTGCGTGTGTGTGTGTGTGCGTGTGTGTGTGTGTGTGTGTGTGTGTGTGTGTGTGTGTGCGTGTGTGCGTGTTGTGTTGTGCGAATGCCATGCACCTGCCAGTATGCCGCTGTCTCCTGTCTTCATCACCATGAGGGCGAGGCTGAGTCAGACCCAAAGGCAGAAGAAAAAATAAAAATAAGAAAAATAAGAGTAGAGCTTGGCAATTGATTTTGAGTGACGATGGTCACCAAGATTGGGTTGAAGCACTTGCCGACACTGCCGACTGTTATTGTTAAATAAATGCTGGTTGAACAAAAGCAAAGCAACAAGACAATTAAAGATCTAAATTTGCTCATCTCCGCTATGATGAAAAACTCTCCCATGCGACTTTTTTATTTTTTAAAGGCATCTCAATTCGATCAATTCAAATGTAGCCTTCTCCGCGACATCTCAGCAAGTCAAGGTTGTATTTCCTAACACAACATCGAATCAATACAAAAGTGACCTCAAACAAAAAGAAAGTGACAAAGGGATCAGCGCTTGACTTTATTCCATCTGACTTGGTGATTCAGACCGACTGCGTCACCTCCCGACAGGTTAGCAACAGCGCCACGTCATCCTGCCAAGCCGCTGCGGATCAACTGCAAGCTCTCCTGATGATGTCATAGGTCAACGAGAATGCCATTAAAACACTGAGGGGGAAACCGCGGCAACGGCCGATGTGTAGCCGGTCATGCTTGTTGTGAGAGGATTACTGGAAGTGGAGTGTGTGTGTGTGTGTGTGTGTGTGTGCGTGTGTGTGCGTGTGTGTGTGTGTATGCGTGTGTGTGTGAGTGAGTTTTCTCCAACAAGGTTTCGGGGCACTGGCTTGAGTCATCGGCTCCCCTCGAGCCAGGAAGCAGTGTGTCCAAGGGCCTGACACACAAATACACAAACACACACACACACACACACACAAAGACAGGCCCGATCGCAAACACACACGCAGACCTCCTGGTTGCTTGCTAAGCCGACTGACCTTTACGCAGCCCACCCACAGCTGACCTGTACATAACCATGTCACAAGGTGGGGGGCCCAAATTAACAAACCGGGCTTGGAAGAAATAATCAATTAATTATCAGTATTGAATATGACCATCATTTGGCTCAAAGGTTGGGGGACATTGGCAGCAATCAGAGCACACTACAGCAAGATGATCCCAAATGTGCTCAATGTGACATGTGACCTATGCGTCCAGAAATTGTCGACAGATTCATGAGACTCATGAATCATACGAGTCGATTCTTGCATGGTCAGCATACTCGCCCGACATTGTCACCCAGCGACCATTCCCGCATCGCACTTTGGTCGCTGTACACCCCCCCAAAAAAATCCCTCAAATTAAAAGATACTTGAAAGGAGGGACACAAAAGAGGAATGAAACGAGCTAACTCATCAGACAGATTTATGCGAGTGACTCACCATCTCTGGGTTTTTTTTTTTCCCCAAAGATTGGTGCCAGCTGACCATCACACACATGCTGTCCAAGTGTGTCTTTAGTCTGTGCTGGTTCCCAGTGCCGCCAAAGGCCCCTTTCCCATCCCTTGATGTGGAACACAATGTGCTTCTGTCACAGAAGCAGAGCAGACGGTGAAAGCGAGGGGCCTCCAACACATACACGCACGCACGCACGCACGCACGCACGCACGCACGCACGCACGCACGCACGCACGCACACACACACACACACACACACACACACACACACACACACACACACACACACACGACAACAACAAGAGCCAGTTCAAATCCAAGCGGACAACAGCAAGGCAGCACCTCTGCATGCAAACATCAACTAAGTCGAATTCCACTTTTCCCACACATGCAACTGCGTTGGCACACAAACAAGTCCTTGTCCCATGAAAACAAAGTGCGAACGCTATGACAGAGGTCAATCCACGCTCCGCTCTGCTCCCCACCCCACCCCGCGGCGTTCCCAACCGACAGCCTCATTAGGGAAATATTTGTCCCAGTTGGGAAAGTGCAACGGGTGAGAAACTGTACAGAAAAAAAACACGTTGGGGGTGGGGCACGCTGGGATGTCTGTCACATTTCCACAATTAACTACACATGAGTAGTGTCTTAGTAAATGTTTGGCCGTTCTTCCTTTTCAACATCTCTGGGCCTTCCTTTAGGCTCCATTTCATTTGATGGAGGTTGGTCTCCATGAATATATTTGGATGGCTGGGCGGATGAACCTGACATTCCTGACATCATTCGGCCTTGCAGCTTGCAGAGTCGTATGAAGGTGTCACAAAAGTTTGGAAAAACAAATCAAGTTCACTCACGTACATGCACACACACACAGAAACCCCCACCCTCTCCGCTTCCTCCGAATGAAAGAAGGCTTGTGCTCTCCCTGGCTGGCTCTCGGCCCTCCTCCTGCAAATCAAGTAGCAAATTGCCGCATCCTCCGAATGATAATCAGCAAAGCCTTGAAGGCGGTTTAGTCCCTCGGGATCGAGTCAAACTTCCTGCTTTTTTCTGACCGCCTGACTGACTTGAGTGTTGTTCTGCAAAACTCGCAGTTCAACTTAGTTTCCTCACTTTGCTGGCAAGCCTCTCCGCAAGAGGTCCGGAATTATTTGAAATCTGGGAAAACCTTTGCATAAAGTTTCTGACTGGTGAAGAGAGGCTCCACCCTCGCATCTCCATCAACAAGTCAATAGAGGCTGCAGCTTGCTGAAACATTAGCGTGGAAGCAATGAAGGTGAGCAGGACTTAATATAAGCCTCTTAGTGCTTCTGTCAAAGAGTCTCTTTTAGGGAAATCAATCCCTCGGTAATGACTAAGCACAGCGCAGGCATCGGACGTGGACGACAGCCGACCTGTGGTAGGGGAAGCTGCTGGGCTACGGTTGGATATGAGCCTCTTAAGAGTGCCCACCGTCTCACGCTTAAGAGGAGGGAGGGGTGTGATCACGGTGATGACAATGGTGATAAATACGCGGCTGGACACCGAGTGGCGTTCGGGGGAAAATCCACCCATGTTTTCGGAAGTCCCGAGGCGAGGGGCTGAATGAGTGCCGCCCGAGATGGCGATCCATCGAGCCGTGAGACTTTCTCATCTCCAGCAGGCAAACACCAAACCAGATTGCGGATGATTTGCACCTCGGACGTCAAATGGATGTTGGGATTGTCACCCATTAGAACTTCTCTCTATAGAAATAATGTTGATTGTTGATGGAGCATTGCACCACAAACACAAAACGTGCCAATCGACTTCCTCATTAGGTAGAATTGAGCTTGATATTAGTTAGCCATGCTCATTCTAAACTCATTTAAATATAATCACGTTAAATTTTATTAAACGCGGAAGAGAGATGAAGAAAATGGTGCAGAAATGCCTCAAATCTTTTGAATGAAAATAAGGTTGTTTGATTTTTATAGAGCTATAAAATTTCTGACATGTTTGAAGAAACGGGGAATCTGACTGGCTAGCAGATTCCCATCACGAATAAGTCCACATCAGCTGAAGACGGAACATAAGCAGACAGGCATGTCGCTGAGGCCTTGCTACTGTGACACCCGGGAGGTAATTTGCAACAACACAAAGAGGGTGGAGGGAGGAGGGGGAGGGGGGGGGGGGGGGTGGCTTGAAAAAGGTACAGGAGAGAAAATAGGTAAGGGAAAATCACTGTTTAATTTGAAATCCAAGAGTTTGGGGGGCAGAGTTCATCCATAAGTGGAGCTGCTACAACACAGCACAAAAAAAAATAATAATTTCACATTCTTTAATTTTCAGAATAAAATGGCTAGCTATTTCAGGGCGAATAATTGTTTGAACCAATGATTTTATCATTAATCCGACAGCAGCCCCCAAGAGCCGGGGGTCACACCAGAGGTTGATTAGGTACGAGGCTGCACAAAGAGCTCTCCAGTCGATGCCATTGAAAAGGAGCAAGTCATTTAGATTGCGAATTGGTCTCGGGGTTGCGAGTCTCGCTCCATTACAGGCCACTTTCAATTTGAGCCTCACAATAAACATCAAGCCGGGAAAAGCAAATTACAGCAGCCACCTTGGCCCGAGCAGACGCTCGCTCGGGCGGGCGGGCAAGTTGCTAAACCGAAGCGAAAAAAGTGGAAAACGGGGAGAATGATAAAACAAAATTCCAACTTCTTTGACTTTGATAAGATTCAAACACAAAGAACGTGTTTCAAAAACACCAAAGCAACGTATGGCTAATTGGCGCTTCCCTTTTTGACATTCCTCTACACAAAGTCACAACAACAAAATCCAATTCGAGAAAAAGGCGTCCATTTGGAATGTATGCAAATCATTTTCTAACTCCCATTATTAATTTCATACTCCATTTTAATTACAGCCAGACGGGGCCGGAACAATGGTGGGTCTGTCCGTCCAAATTGCGTTGGGCGCTCACTATCTCATCTCAAAGTCGCTGCGTGGCTGGTTGTAAATATCTTTGCGGTATACATGAACACAACGCCAAGTGTTATTGACATGCTCGATGACTTGACCAACGCAAAGTTAATTATATGAGTTGAATTTGCGCCGCCGCCACAAATCAATGCAGATAATTGCAGCGCAACGCCTTTTGTGATAGCGGCCTTGCTTTGAGAAAACGGGTCATTCTCCACGAGCGTCTCATCAGTCATCATAGTTTGAGTAATCATTTCGATTCCAAATGGCAATAAGACAACAAATGTGTGAGCACTTAAAAGCCCGGATTCAACATGATCAACGATGAGATCTGAAACAAACCGCAGGGGCTTAACACAATGCAATTTTAGAGATTACCTTATTAAAAGAAGTCGGAATAAAATCAATTTTGTTTCCCGAGGCAATTTTTCACTCTGCACATCCTGGACATTATATTCAATTAAACACACGTCAAGGAAAACAATTCCCTGAGCAAGCTCCACGTTTTCTTTTATAGAAACTGAAACCTTCACTCTTGGCCTAAATATCAGCACACAAAAAATATACAAACAGTATTAAAAGGGAAGTCAGCTCAAATTTTTCTTTATTTTTATTAATCAAAATTTTCCTTCTACAGTCTAACTGTCTTCAGATTCATATTACGTTTATGTAATAAGAATTAAGCAGAGGAATTGACCCGTTCAAGGCGCTGACATTTTTTTTATCTGTCAACTAAAATTGACAGCAAAGTGACCCAACTCAAAACTGGTGAGCTGTGTGATGCTAGTAAGACAAGCTCATCTCTCAAGTCATTGTTTTGATAATTGTTCTTTTTTTTAATACTATATATTCTACAAAGTCTCATATTCCTACTTGGCCAGATTTGAAGAGGAAATAAACAAAAAGCAAGGCAATAAAATAATCCGTCTCTGTGGCGGTATTAAGGACATTAAGCACAGGCGTTTTTTCCCCGTCTGCAGCAGAAAATCAATCGTCGCGGGCTGCGAGGACAGTCGGAGGCTAATTTTACCCCGCATTTTCTCTGCCGGCTAATCCCGCAGCCGGGAGCCTGAGCGCGGAGTGCAAGAGGAGTCGAGAAGAAAAGTGAGAGATCCCTCCATAAATGAATTTTATCAGCATGAAAACAAAGTGACTACCTGAACAAAGTCTATTTTACAGAACCACTTCAATAGCATCTCTCGCCTCTTCTCTGTGCCCATTGCGACTATATACGTCCATAAGGAAATATAAGCAGGGCTAAAAATAAGAACAACGAGAAAAAACAGTTTGATGCTTGATTTTTACCTTACAAACCTATGAATGAATAGAATCATATCAATTAGGATTTGAAGGGATGTAGATGAAGGATTATGTCATGCGAGCACGGGAGGACCGAACGTGAAAATAAATACGAGTCGGCCTCCGGTTTGTACAGCGAGACAGCTCGCGGGAAGCGCTATTGTTTTCGTCATTAAGGAAAGGAAGCGAGGGGTGAAGTCTTGCGAGGGGGACGGAGAGAGATAGACGGAGTCATGCTACACGCTCTCTCACAGCAGGCACAACAAACACGTTGATTTCGATGACGCTCTGCTCCAGAGCCTGCAAACAATACCTGCAAACTGGGACTGCGAATTGTATGACTGCCTTGATAAACCGACAGAGCGGGTTTAAGAAGACGCTCGCAGATTAACTATTTGAAATGCCGCTAAGACTGTTGCTATCTTCAACAAGGAGCTTGCTTTTGCTCTTCACGCGGCCATTTTGTCTTGACAAGTATTACACTGCAACTTCCATAGCCAAAAGGTTGTTGATCAACATTTTCAGGAAAAAACAAAATTTGAGCATTTTTTTTAGATTTCTCTTTTAAAGTACCGTATTTTCCGGACTATAAGGCGCACCTTCAATGACTAGCCCATTTTAAAACTTTGTCGTTATATAAGGTGTGCCGGACTATAAGGCGCACCATTAATGCATCATGTCAGGTTTTTAATCCAAATCAAATCATTCTCCAGTTTATCTTTTTTATTTCAACTTCAGACGCAACAAATTACTTTATAATCACAAAATATTGATCCATAGTCTTTTTAATTCATGATTCATAGTCTTCAGCGGGCCACTTATGATTGATTTCATGACACAATGCTTCGGGCCAGTTTGAATTTAGGAATTTGGTCCATATATAAGGCGCAGCGGACTAAAAGGCGCACTGTCGGCTTTTGAGAAAATTTTGGGGTTTTAGGTGCGCCTTATAGTCCGGAAAATACGGTAGATGATTTAATTTTTGTCATTAGTAGCCTTTTTTTTTTTGTATCAGACACACCCACATAGTCTGCAAAGTATTTAAAAATGCAAGTGTAGAATTTTAATGAGGATTGCTGTTCGTATTTAGTATTCTAGTATACTCATTTTGGCATTGCTAAATACAAATAAGTGGAATGATGCGGAAATTCATAATGATGGAAGCGGTTTTGGTTGTTGCAATATCAAATTTTAGGAGTGCAAGCTAAAAATGGCCACGAACTGCCTTGGGCACAAGAACACACTGCAATGCTAACTTGTAAAGATGCCAATGTTGGTTGAACATTCAAAACCTGAGCTGAAACTATTCTATATACACACATGTGATATTACACACAGCCCCCCCCCCCCCCCTCCCGTACACACACACACACACACCACACACACACACACACTTTAATAGGATGATGATACAAAGGGGCAGAGGAGCGAGGCACCGGCTGGGGGAAAAAAATGGAACCAAGAAACGAGACAAAAACAGGATGAGGGGAAGCTCGAGAAAGAAGGACGGAGGAGAGAAAAGAAGCTTTGGACGCATCTTCCACATCACTGCCTCCAATTTACCACACAGGTGGCAAAGTTAGCAGATAACACAGATAGTTGCGCCAAGGCTTTCTGCCTCCGCTGCTATGGAATAGCTGGCAGGTGAAAAGATGCGGTCCAAGGACAAAAGCAAAAAATAGGAAGAAAAAACATTGCTATGCCATCAAGTGTGTGTGCGTGCAACAGCTGAGTTCATTTATTAACCATTAAGGTTAGCAGGACCTTTCAAGGGCGGCAGATTATAACATGCCGATAAGTATGCAAACATTGTTTAGTCGGAATTTGATGCTTCCTTTATGGTTGCTGTGCAATGTTTCTTCTATAATGTCACGGGGGCAGGAGCAACTCAATAGCCCGTCCCATGATGGCAAAAAAATGCTGAAATCATGCAGTGCAGACATAATAATAATAATAATAATAATAATAATAATAATAATAATAATAATAATGACAATAATAATAATAATGACAATAATAATAATGATAATAATAATACCATGTCATAGTTCAACAGCTTAAGAGTTAAACTAGCAGTTGAAAGCCTAATTGGTCCTCCAATTTAACTGAATTTCGCTTGTTCGACACATATTGATAGGTTATCATGTTCATTTTTATTTGCCAGTTGTAATTGTTTGCTGTCGGGAGGATTTGTCAAGATATGATCAAAGAAGCTTAATGATGAGCAGGGGCTGATGAATAAGAGCCGTAATGAGTGACAGGAAACAAAGAATGATGTTGGTCGCCATTGGACGCACGTGTGTATGTGTGTGTGTGTGTGCGTGTGTGTGTGTGTGTGTGTGTGTGTGCGTGTGTGTGTGTGTGTGTGTGTGCGCGCGTGTGCACGTGTGCACGTGTGTGCAGCTGGCCTGCACGCATCCTCGATGATATGTGATTGTTTCACTTGCCATAATGGAGGCTGCGCTGTTGGAGCACATTTGCAGTGCCGTGATTGTAAATGTGTGGCCCACTAACAGGTGTGGATGAGACAAGAGGAGAGCTGCTGCTTGAGGATGTGGAGAGGAAAAAAAAGTGATGCCACTACCACACGGGAGCCAAATTGAAACGAAAAGCAAGCCATTTTTATCCAGGCACTTGAAGATAACAGAGGTGTTAGCATGAAAGAGATCGCCGCAACTGGCTGCACTTGGGCTCAATATTTCAATTTAGGAACATTCGGGTGCAAGAGGAGAGGGCTGCGCACAGGGCTGTGAAGAAAAATGGCAGCATAGGAGCCACTGAGGTGAACTTGAGATTTCAAGGAGAGGCGTTGAAATTATCTGGGCATCTCTTGTTGCCATTTTCGATTGGCAATAGAAAAAGAGAAAAAAAACAATTTTGTTTTTCAGGATATTTTTTTTGTCATGTGATTCAAAACAAAACAAAACCCAATACACTTTTACAATTGAATGATAGGCTTGGATCAAATGACACAAAACTTATTAATGCGGCACCAAACTGAGTTTGATTTTAATTTAAAAATTTCCAAACAAAATATTTTGAGAATAGACTTACAAACTGAGGCAAAGAGGAAAAAAAAGTGTGTCAGCTTGAGCGACCACACAACAGCACATTTGTGTGTCGGAAATTTGCGAGTGATCGCCCAGCCGGCGAGCCATCCGTCCAGCGTGCCCCTTTCCTTTCTCTATCTTTCATTCTTCTTCTCATAGCTCAGAGCAGATTGTCCAGTCGGAGCAGCTCTGAGCTGTCGCGCAACACGCCGACGTTGAAAACCCAAGACGTTTTCATTTTGGACTTATTATCGTAGCCACGCAGGCCACTTCTCGTTTTGCCCGCTTCTGCTTCCAAATCTCGACTTGTCCCCAAGCAAGGTCTTGACTGTCCGAGAGTCTCAGATGACCTTCCCTCCCTGAAATCTTGCTCCAGCCCCAATCTTGGCTTGATGGCTTGCACGGAATTAAAATCAGGGCAATTACAGTGGGGGGAAACGGAAATCTTGTGTTTTGTCTGGGAGCGGTGTGCCGGGGGGATTAGTCCAAAGCCGGAATGGCGTTTGAATCGTGAAGGGTCCCTGAAAGACACCACTTGTTATTAAGAGTGTGTAAACACTGCCAAGCTGCTGAAAAGCTGCTAAAAACACATCGGACATAAAGACGCCGCCTGTGGACACGTCGTATTATCCCTCCGTACATTAACTGGCTGCTAAATACTTAGCTGGAGGATTCCAGCTCTCCTCCCATTCCCATTTCTGTCCCCCAACATTTCTCCCCCACTGTAATCTTTTCGAGACAATAAGCAAAGAGCGATATCAAGAAGGGCGAGAGCGGCGAGCAGAGCGACACCACTTGACAGCGCTGAGTTGTCCAGAGTATCGGCTTTAGCGCCTAGCTCAAGCGGAGGCTCCACGCCGCTGTTAAATCGAGCTTCTACTAAACAAAATCAAAACACATAAAGACCGTCATTCGAGTGATCGCCAATCATTGTGACAGAGTGATCGTGTTCGTATATCAAATCCGCCTTTAGGTTGGACCCGGTAAGACAAGCTTTTATCATCCTATCCGACAAACAAAGCCGAAATCTCGAATTCTGCCTGGAAATATTTACTTCCACATTTCTTGGTGGACACTAATAAGGCGACATATTCTGCTATGATTGGCGACACGGCGGTGTAGACCAGTGGTTCTTAACCGGGGCTGCTCGCACCCCCTAGGGGTGCTAGAATGCTTCCTAGGGGGTGCGAGGATACCCTGGAGGAAATTTAAAATTTTTCGGGGATAATGGTTGGGTAACCAAGAAAAGTGAAAAATTCTGGAAATCAAGAAGTCATTGTGTTAATTGGCATTAGGGATCATGCTAATTAAGCCTTATGGCTGTAAGGTAAACCAATTATTATTATAATAATTATTTAGGGTTAGAGTTAGGGGTGCGAGAACTGGTTGGTGAATTGAATGGGGTGCAAACAAGGAAAAAGGTTAAGAACCACTGGTGTATACGCTCACACTCGTGAAAAACACCAAAACATAGTCCAGCCTGCCCCTGCGTACATTTAAATAGTCAGCTTGCTAACATAGCAAAGATGTGCACCCTTGCGGTGTTCCATTTATGTTCTAGTCAGTACTAAGAGATGTTGCATTAAGGGCGGCACCGGGGTGTGTGGTGCCTACCATGCCGGCCTCACAAAAATCCACTAATGCGACCGTGACACTCAAGACAGCTTGGTGGACCTTTTACAACATCGCCTTTAGATATTTTGCCCAATCTTACAGTACAGCCGTGTGCTACCTTTCAATATTTGGGTACGCTGCTGCAACTTGAGGGATGCTATTCGTCATCCTTCCATGATACACTATAATTTTAAAATTTTCCTTCCATGTGGCACAAAGTGCTATTACAACAACACAAAGCAGAGTAAGGCAGTATTATCTTGACTATATTGCAACCTATACTCTTGATGTCATTACATACCTCCCCCACTCTCTCGTGCTGCTGAGTGAACCCCTCTGCATAGTAAGATTAAGCCTGTAATTATACAGCAGCAGCATGTGCATTGTCTCCATGCATCTCGCACACACACACGCGCACGCACAAGCACACACACACACGTGCACAAAAAACAAGGTGAGCGGCTGGCCTTGCAAGGCCATTATAGTACAGCGCGCTCAGCCTCTATTCACAGCTCGCTATTGTTCACGCCAAGGTAAGTAGGGGAGCCTTCAGACTGTAATCACCTGCACACACGCACACATATTGATGTGGAAATGAAAGGAAAGAGAAAATGAGGAAATAAATATTGGGATGGGAGATAGGTGCTGTTCGGAAGAAGTCCACGACAAATCTGCCTGCACGCAAGTCTATGTATTTGTTTTAGGCCACGTTCCGCTTGTAAACATGAGTGTTGCTTTTAAAAGTTTAGAGTGACTAGTAAAAGGAAATAGGTGGATTGCTCCATCACAACAAACGGGATTTGGTGGAGCTACAGCTGACAGTTGAGTCATTTAGTCATTTCCCCAAAATAAATCTACAATAAATTAAGACTCTAATTTGAGAGAGAGACAGAGCGAGAGAGAGAGCGAGAGAGAGAGAGAGAGAGAGAGAGCGAGAGAGAGAGAGAGAGAGAGAGAGAGAGAGAGAGAGAGAGAGAGACCTCTCCCGTTCAGTGCCAGCTAACTGATTTGACGTACATTTCATTAAACAAGCCGTGAACTACTCACAGCAGAGGAGGGGGGGAGGCAAGAGGATTGTTTTTAGCATCCGTTGTACTTGTGTGTGTTTGCATTCACTCGTTGACTCCAAGCAGGCCAGCCTTCCTGACACGCCTTTTATGAGTTTTGCGTGGTGTCGCTTGGAAAAGCACGCAGGTAGTGCAAGCTCTCCGCCCTCTATAGCAGTGGGGAGGCAACGCAGCCAAGTCGGTGCATTTCTCCCCCTCCTCGTTTTTTTTTTTTTTTAAACAAGCAGAAAATTGTTTGGTGGTGTTTCACGGTTGACGGGTTATGGTAATCCGGCAGGAGCACCGGTCTGGAAACTAATGAACTGGGGACGAGAACGAGCAAGCGAGATGAGCTCACGCTGTATCACAGATTGGATTTGCCGTTTCTCGTGTATCATTGATGCTTTATTTTCTCCGTGGGAAGAACTTGAGACGCCTTTCATGAAAGCGCATTCAGCTCTAGAATGAGCTTATACTAGAATGCAAATGGAGATACGTTGTAGCAGCACATACTTTTAAGTGCACTTTGTAATCCAAAAATTATGGGAATGGAATATATTTACATACTGAAAATAAACGTCTAAGATCAATCACTAAAAGCCAAAAATTGAGAAGATCACGTTTCACAGATGAGCTGCACGACGGGTTTCCTTCTAGATTGAAAGCCTGCCAACTGTTGCCCGTTTCCCTTTTCTTTTCTTTTTTTTTTATAACCCTCCATGGACTGTTTGTCACATGATGTGTTCTTCATCACTCATGTGTCCATTCCTGCCCTTCCTTCTCACACCTCTCCATTTGCCAGCATGTGTGTTGTGGGAAACGCCGCTCTATCGAGCCTGAAACAGGTGCTCGATCATAGTCAATTAATTAGATGGTGAAGATGCTCCTTGTTCACTGGCGAGCCCCTTGTGGCCTGCCGGGATCTGACACACACACACACACACTCGCGCACACACACACACGGGGAAAAAAGCCATCTGGGCAAAGAATCATCCCATGGGACTGTGGCAAAGTGTAAATATGTGTGTGTGCATGCGTGGGTGCGTGCGTGTGTGTGTGTGTGAGATTGGCCGTGAAGTTGCTGCTTTTACATGACAATTAACCCTATTAGCCTTGCAATGACTCACACTTGCCAGACCAGGTTTGGTCTTTTACACAGCATCCAGACAGAAAAAAAAATCCCTTTATGCTTTCTATTGAAATGTTTGAGCCTGCTCTGAATGTAAAGTTCGAGTCTGCTATTTACTATGTTAGCCTCCAAATATTTTTCTTGGGTTAACATTACGAGTGTTTAGACGGTGCCTTTGTTGCCGAGCAATTTATTCAGTGCCCTTCAACATTACATCCAGAGCCACATTAGAAGCAATTTACCTAAATAGACAAGACAACACTTAAAAAAGAAAAAAAGAAAATGCAGACACTGTACATGGAAATTGTACACAAATGTAATAAAGCCAACTGCAGTCGAATAAATGCAGCGCGCTGACAGCCCGTTCCAAAGTCGTCAGAAAGCAAGACCGACAGAGACGTGAGAGACAAAGCAGTTGAAGTGACAGTTGAGTCTTTGATTGACAGGATGGGCTTTTGATTCGGATGTAATTATTGAGGGGTGGTGGGGGGGCGCTTCGGGAGGTAAAAGAGGAATACAATAGAAATGTGAGGGAGGGGGAGGAGGAGGAATGGAGGCTTGGAGCAATGGTGGCTTTTGAAAGGCTGATGCCAAGAGTTTTGTTGCAAGTCATTCAGAACTGAATGCCCCTCTTGCCTTCAACTGGCTTGTCAAGACATCACAAAGCAGGAGAAATTATTTAGTTCATTGGCATTGCTGTGTAAAAGTCAGATTTTTTGCAAATTATTGTTAAATTTGTTCTTGCTTGCATTTTAAATGTGTTTTGCATTTATCATGTTCGATACCACTTTGTTTTCAAACTGATACTAGAATGACAGTTAAATTCTTGAGTGGTCGTGGATACTGATAGCAAATACCAATACTACTTTTAAAATGTCCATGAGCTGATGAATAATCTTAACCTTAAGCCAAAAGTGTTCTGCGATGTGTTGCAAGAACAACCACAAGGCAGCAGCGAGGAGCCCAAAATGGCCGCAAATAGTTCCAGACGCCGCCTCTACTCCACAACAAACACGTCTGCTTCCATGACCTAGATAATTCGAATCATGCCAAAACCTTGACGTCTGACAAGCTCAGGTGAGGAGATGTTTTCTCGAGTTTACAATTTCCTTCATCTTTATTTGTGACTTGGAGGGTCAGAAGGCAAACACAGAGCATCGCAGACATGATGTCATCACTGCCTGCCGGTCTACAAGTGACAATGCAACAGCTTGCTAGAGAGATTGGATTTTACATTTTCAAACACACACACGCATGCATACTTGCAGATCTGACAGCGCTTCAGAGCCTTGGCCATGTGTCCCACAGGTTTGGTGTTTAATCAAACAGAAAAGTGGCAGGGGAGAAAGGGAGGAGAAAGGAGGGAGGGAGCTGGCTCATGTGGAAAGCCCCCCGCCATCCCCTACCCAACCCGAGGCAAGGCTGTTTGTCGGGCCCCTAGTGGGAGCCCAACATTAGCCCTCTGGGGCCCTCAAGGAGCCCGCAGGATCATAGACTTGACAAATATTGGGATTGGAGCTGGAGTGAGGCATTGTGGACGTGGGCGGGGGCGTAAGGCCCTGAAGCAGATGGTCGTAAATGTTCATTTAAGACAGACGATTGATTTGACGAAACAGATATCCAGCCTCGTTAAGCAGAAAGTACCTCTGGGACTTGGTGGGGGGACAAGGGGGGCGGGGTTGTCTAACTCTAACCTCCGCCTGTGCCGACCGTGCTGCAACGTAGGGAGATGGCAAACCAGGAGAGAATAAGAGCACGATAGAGAGCAAAATCATTCCTGTCAAGATGAAATGAAATTTGTGCGCACACAAACACATAAAGCGCCAGGAACAAGCACGACTTTGCTTCTGTTTGTATATTCACATTGGGGATCTGGGCCCTGTTGTCATGCCCTTCTAGAAAGATCTGTTCGAACACGTCCTTCCTCGTTCGTCAGTGATGTGACACGACTGCGAGAGGAGATTCTCGCCGCATGTAAAGTGGCGCCGGTGTGCAGTCAAGCCATCGAGCCGTTCTCACTTGCCACATCCCTTTAATTGGCTAAAATGATGGCCTTTCATCAATATTGCCTTTAAAAAATGTCTGCTTTCTCTCTCGCTCTCTGCATCTCCTCCCACTTTTCTTTCACTTTGCGTATTTTCAGACCTTTATTCAATCCAATCATGGTCAGTGTGGCGGCGCTCCGTTGAGGCCATGCACACTGAAGCCAAGTCTTTGTGTCTCAACATTAAGAAATGAGCACAGAGAGGACGAGAAGAGAGGTCTCATTAGCGCCACAATCACAAAGAAGACGATTATCAGTCTGCAAGCCACGGTTGGAGATTTAGAAGGACGCCAAGTGGAGCGGCCGGCAACAGAAGATGACACCTAAGGAGAAGCTGATCTCGCTCTTTCAATTTTACACACGCATAGATGCCCATATAACAAATCCCAAATCACATCAAAAAATAAACCCGCAGGAGCACATTAATATCATCACAAATTATTTTCCAGCTACTATCAAATAATACTAATTCCATACAATGGCCTCACATTGAAGTGTAAATTCAGAGTCTGTTCTTTTTTTGGTATCTATTAAAATGCTGTGATGGAAAATGAATTACATATTGTGTGATTTGTAAGAAAAGTGTGAAAAAATAAATTGTTTATTTTGAAGACTAAGCGTATGTCCCCTTGCTGTCTTGTGTATTTGCAAAGCAAACACAAATTCATCACATGTGGGAGCAATTCCCGTGTCATTTAAATCAACACATTTTTAGGCCACAATCATGTCATTTCAGGTGCCCTTTTTCTACATTTATTTTTCTCCAGTTGAGAAACACTTCACGCTGGCTATCTTTTCTCCTGTCTCAAGTGTCTGCATGAAACAAACCAGCAGGGGATTGGCACACACAAAAACACATTACAGGCAAGGGAGACGCATTTCGGGAGGGACAAAAAAAAAAAAAGATTTCAAGACAGCTGCTTAGAGTGACCGAAGTGCACGTTCGCATGCTTCAAATAGGAGCACTCGATTCATTGCGGGATGCTGAAATGTTGATTTATTAGTGCCAATAAAAGCTCGTGTTTGTTAATTCCTAATAAAAGAGCGCATTGTGGCACAAATGAGGTGAGGACAATGAAATGGGATTCATGTCGTTGCAGTGACAGACATGTGCGCAGGTTGGAATAATCCCCGGATCAGAACTGCCAAGTTTCTGACTGCGGGCGTCGATGGGCCGCTCCAGGTTTAAAAGGACACTGCAATTATGGACAACTACTGTTTTGAGCTTCATCATCCACATTGTGTCAAATTGAGACTTTAGTCAAAGAGGAATAAAAAAAAAATTGAACGATATCGAAGGCAAATTTGGCCTATTAAATTGCTTTTGCTGCATCAATCTGAATCTGTCAGGCTTCCAGTCAATATGCACAAAATGGTGAACGTCGCATGTTTTGGAGCCGTGACCTGCCCGCGGCCTTGGCAGAGCTCGATGAGGCGCAGCAGCGCTTCACAGCAACCCGCCTGGGAGTGCGAGCCAAGTCTGGTGCTGTGATGCCATCTATTGGAAGCCGCGCAGGCTTCGAGTTCACTGCGAGGAAAAGACATTCATTCAAAACCAATCCATCTCTCATGTTCAATAAACTAGGGTGGGTTTCAAATATTCAAATACAGGGGGAGAAAATTGTTGAAATACAAATAAAGATGAGATGAAAAAAAAGTCCACTTTGTTTGATATGCGTCATCTATAGTAAACACAAATTACAGTCTGCTACCACACAAAGCTCCCATTCCCTTCCATTTGAAATTCGCCGGCAATCTGATTCGTCTCAAAAATCTTTTGGGTTTTGGTGACACAAGCTAGGCCGAGTAGATGATGTGTGAGGTAGCAGCACTTAATGTGAGACATAAAGGTGGATTGCAAGAACTTGTCGTGATTACTACGGCTTGCTCGTCAATTTTCATACATGATAAATGATGCTGACAGAGACAGTCGAGCCGCTGAGTCGCACTTTTTCCATTTTCTGCCCTTTTATAACTTTAACAGAAATGCTTCACAGTTGAAGCTCAATTAAGAGATTTGGTACTGTCACGTTGCATCTTTTGCAGTTATTATGCCAAAGCGGAGCAATCGAATCCTCTTCACACAATAAGAGTTCATTGACACACTTTAGCAAAAAAGTCCTCAAGGTCTAATTAAATGTTTGGGGGTCCACGTGCATGCCAGCATCGCGTGAAGCAGTGCTTGAAAGGCACTTGCGTGTGTGACGTGTGCGGCACGGCCATGGACTGCAAGGCCACTGGGTCTATCTGATAATTGACTGTCAAATAAAGGGCTGTTCCTCTCTGGATTCCTCTTTGACACCCCCATCAATTTGTCGTCACTTAGAGACGGCCTCGCCAAGCGCGCCGCCCCGTCCCCTCCATTCATCCTTTAAACACCCGCCTCTCTTGCGCCCCCTCCTCCTCGCGCCTCGACACCCACTTATCCGTCCATCAGTCTATCTATCTGTATTGGCAGTGACCATTTATCCCTTGGGCTCCAGCTTGCTTTTGCGCCAGAGCCACTTCTCTGGGCGAGCTCACAGCTGTTTGACAGTAATGGCTCTAAAAGCAGAGCGGGGTGACCGTTGATGTGCGCCGCTGAGGTTTTGTGTCTTGCTGGGGGACCTTGAGGCCTCAAGAGGCTTTGAAAATTGCTGTCATCAGCAACAGCACGAATCGGATGTGCACGCATCAATGCACAGACGGGCATATTCCAATCGATATTTACCGTAGTTCACATTCCATACGGCAAGCAGTATAAGCAGCCTTGAATTTGTTTCATATTGAAGCTGTCACCCTATAGATCTTCAAATCCAGAACCACCTGTCTAGATTGCCATATTTTGCCAAGAACATTACTGCTGGACAGTTATGGCCACATCACATGTAATGGTATAAAAAGTATCATGACTCGAAACAGGAACGAAAGGGGCCACAATTTTTCATCAGCGCTACCGAGGCGAGGCAACCTCCTATTTCCCAAAGTGGTATCCTGCGACTGAATAACTTGACAGTGTCTTGTTCTTGTCTGTCCACTAATGCATTTCTTAATACGCTCATCACCTCCTGCTACAAGGCTCATTAGCTTATCGGGACAAGACAATAGCGGATATAAACACTAGCGAGCCCGCTCGGGGCCAAGCCTGGGTGTCACATCTAGATAGCGGCGAGTACCTGGGGAGTATCCCATCCTTGTCTTCGGATACACCTCGGTAAGCCTCTCGCCGCCTTATCAACTTAAGACAATACTTGGGGATTCCCAGCTCTGCTAGCTCACATTTCCGTGTATTCACGATGATATCCGCTGGTCATCCATCGTGGAGCTCGTGCAACACAGGCAACCGAGTTCACCTTAACCCCTCCGGATCCTCATTACCTTATCTCAGAAGACAAGGCAGAGCAGAGGTAGCTTTAGTTAGCTTAAGGTCTGCATGATTGACTTTGCTAGCTTTTGGATTAGCAGCAAAGCTAATGCAGGCCAAGGTGATGGCTGTCTTAATGAAGCAGCTTTGAGGGAGAAAGCTGGCTAATTTCCGCCGCTATCACCTCAAGCAGGGCTCGGCGTGGCTCTCAGAGCAGCGCTGCTGAGACAAAGTAGCGGGAGCCGAGGTTAATCCCAGCAATGGAGGAGTCAGAAGGTATTAGTGCAGAAATCAAAGACCTGTACACACCTGTGTTAAAACCACGCGTGCCTGATCATAATAACAAAAAGGAGCAAAAGTATCACAGAGCCACACACGCTCCGACCACATGGGAAGAGCGCCGGTGGATTTCTCTGTATTATGACGGGCTGCACGTGTAGTGAAGAACTTGAAAATTTGGGGCTGCTTTGAAAATATATTTAAGACGACGAGAATAATAATGATTATTTCCATGAATTGACTGATGCAGGCTGTTGACATATTTATGAATGAAAAACGGTGACATTTACCACACACTGTTTATCTGCGTCTGGGTCATACCCACCAAACTCTCGCTATGCCACTTGCGCCACAACATAGACCTGTTTTTAGCTGCTCTCGGTCTGCCGTAACGCCCAGTGAGGCACATGCGCTCTGTGCCTTTTTTGAGAATGAGAATTCTTTTAACAATATTTGTGGAAAACAAACAAAAACTACACTTCGATTCCATCTCTTGTAAAAGTAGCGTTATTTATTAAAAGTATGTTTAAAAATGCCCATTCTTGAAACGCTGTCTACTTAGAGTGCAAACAAAATTGATAGCCCCCCCACCCACACACACACACACACACACACACACACATACACAGACTTGGACTGCCTCCACAATAATAGAGTTTGCTGGCTGGCTAGCCAATCAGTGGTCAGAGGTTAAGCACAGAAACTGTCCAAAGTGAGTGGGTCATCCACTAGATTGAGCAAATGACAGGCTTAATGGCCGGCTACAGCTCTTAATAACAGCCTGGATGCAGCAAGGCGGCTGCAAATGTCTGCTTGTGCTGTGTGTGTGTGTGTGTGACTGACACACACGCATGCAGGTGCAATCACGCACAGCCACAGATGAAATCAATGCTTTGCTCCTCCCTTTCAATGATCTGTAATCGCTGGTCCAGTAGAGTGGAAGCCCCTCCCACTTCTTTTTGCAGCCCATTAACAGTTATTAAAGGATCCTCAGGAGCTTCACACGTCGCATCCCGCTCACAAGCCATAAAATCTTTGATGCAGATTTGAGATACAATGCAACACTGAAATGTGACAAAAGAACGTTTGAAGAGAATTTGCTGTGAAAAATGAAAGAACAAAATTTAATATATGTAGAATATGCTACACTTTTATAATATCCTTGTTCTTTGCAATCGTTAACACTTGATGATTTAAATTGATTTAATTTCTCTCCAATTGTCTCAAAACACGCACACACGCACACACACACACACACACGCACACACACGCACACACACGCGCGCGCGCGCGCGCACACACACGCACACACACACTTTGGCTCGAGTTGTTTGCCAGAAAGAATCGAAGCAGTGAAGTGTTGAACACAACAACGGCACCTGCCAAGCGCACAGCAACACCGGCGCTCATTACGCATTCTGCTTCATTGGAATTTCAACCAGTGCGTTTGTTCCAGTGCAAATGTTGACATTTAAATGTGTCAAGAGCAAAATGGGCACATTTGAATGCCACTCAATTATTTATTTTCCGCTCAATGACAACGGAGGGGAATAAACTTACCCTGCTGTTTTTACACAAGTGATCAAGTATGTGATGATGGAAGAGCTGAAGATCTCCTGCCAAGCGGCTCTTCCGACTGAGCTGCAGTCAAGCGACTGCCGGTAGACTGCAGGTGAGACCAGCTCTCTCCATATCCGGTCGGTCCTGCCGGGCGACTGCGGCTCACTTCAAAGAGCTGTCAGGGCTCAGGGAGCAAAATTTCCACTCTTTCAATCTTAGCTTTTTTGTTTTTGCATTTGGACAAATTTTGTCCCTACCACCCGGACAAAAACTAATTTTGGAGCTGAATAAGAGCCTGGATCTTCTCCCACCTGTACTGTTCCACTCCTCACCCTGCACTGGCGGATTTGGACTGCCACATGGCCCAAATGCAAGAGGACTAGAACATGCCAAAATATGTACATTGTTCTCTTTCTGCCTTTCAGTAACATGTTGCAACAGTCAGAAGAACCTCTTGTACTCAGTCTTGGTGCAGGTAAACATGTGACCATTCTGCCAAAACATGAAGCCTACCAAAGTGGCAAAGGTCTCCCACGCTTTCATCCTGCACTCGTCGTGCCTTGAATGTCACTTGACAAGTTCCGTGAATGAATTATTTAATAAAAACATTCCAAGATTAGTTTTTTTGGGGGGGCATGCCAAAAATAAGGCCAGGAGACGTACAAACAGCCAAAACAAACAAAACGTGTAAACATTAGCAACGATTAGCGCACATTAGAAGAGGGCACGCTTATCAACACGTGGGACCCGAAACGACCAACCAAAATGTGAAATTGGAATGGTGAAAACAAACACAATCAGGCACTAGCTCAAAGTATACGGGCAAGAAAAAAAAAGAGAAACCTGTAATTAGCATGTCATAACTCACCGGCATGTGCGGCAAGACAAGACTTGGCTCTGTAGGCCAGATACTCGCAGTCGAGATGTCACCAGCAATCTCCACAAGCACAGAACCTTGACACAAGAGATGTTGCATTTTAGATATGGATAATATTTTAAACCAAGTAAGTATGTTAAAAAGGGGATTAAGCCAAAGGCTGTAACCTACAAAATGGCAATGCCAGAATCTCGTGGGGTGTCTCAGGTAGTGGCGATAATCCATGCAGTCCTCCTTCAGTATGCAAGCGTCCCACTCGAGGATATGCACAAGAGTCATCCACCCAAAAAAAAAAAAAAAAAGTTCAAATCCTAGAGCCTCCTAATCCTTCAGTGCAATGCCATGTGATTTCATCTCTCGAGCATGGAGGCGTCGCAGCCACGAGCGAGGCCAACCTGCAAGAGCACAACAGGTAAGAGGAGACAGGCAGCATCCCTCGCCAACTCCGACCGTTCCTCGCGACGTCTCAGCCAAGAGTAGCCAGGCGACGCTTTGCTGTTTTGCCGCTCTTTGCCAGGCACACGCACACACACGTGCACGCCCGCACAGAGGAGTCCACAAAAGTCCACATGACTCCTCTGTATGTGCGAGACCGTTGTGTTTTATGCTTTTTTTTTCTTTTTTTTCCATGAAGCTAACCCTGAGCCCAGGCCCAGTCAGCCTTTGAGATGCTTTCTATCCCCCAAACACAAGACGGCTTTCATTATCTTGCCCGTCGCAGCGCAAGGCCTAGCTTCTAAAAGCTACTGATTTCTTTCTTCCTTTAGCCCTCCGTACAAAGGGAGGGCATTTTGTAAATTACTTGCTCGTTTCAGAGCAACAAAAGGTACTTTCATTGAACCCGACGCCCCCCTGCCGCTCGCCTTCTATCCCGCCGCCATTTGATTTTGCTCAAATTTGATTACAAGGCTTGAAAAAGGAAGAGAAGAAAAGAGAAGAGGAAATAAGAAAGGCCCACAGATGGCATGTTCATTCAGCGCACTGAAAGGCTTTTCTGCGGGCTGCCTCGCCTGCCTTTATACGCGTGGCAATCCAAAGATGGTTGAAAAATCTTTGGCCGCTTTCTCATACGACTGACAGGAGGAAGGCAGAGAAAGAAAAGCTTGGATATTTTGCTCGGTCATCGGCTTATCTATACACCTGAAAGTCTTGACCTGAGGCTTGTTTGATCGGAATAAGCGCCTGCCCTTGTCACACTTTGACGCAATTACGTCATGCGCCAGGTAAAGTGTAACTATGCAGATCAATTTAAAGGACTGGCAAAGAAAATTAGACATCACATCCAGCATTGGTCTATAACCCAGTTTGCTGCAATGGGTCACTCAATCAGCAATTATTTTGCTCAGGAGGAAAATTAGAGCAATGTTGTTGGCAAAGAGCTCCACCTCCAAACACACACGAGCAATATGAATGGTTTGAACATTGCGAAGTATGACTTGTTCTCCCACCAGCTGGCCATCACGCAGGGTCACCTGAATGAAAAGGTTATGTAGGGTCAGATTTGCAAGGCCACTAATGCACACGACTCCTTTGTCGTCAGTTCAGTTGCAAGCTAGCTGACTCAAGATGTCAGGTGAAAGTCCCACATGAGAGACGTGTTTAGCTTATGTTGTGGCGCACACACGCAAACTCGTGGGAGGAGAGATAAAAAGCTGCAAGTGCTGCAGATCCACCGGAGCGCCTCTTAAGAGAGAAACAAATTAGACTAACTTGATTTTGGTCATTACAGATGAGGGAGGAGATGGACTCAGTGGTCAGCAGGTAGGTATAAATACACACACGAAGTCTTTTTTTCCCCTCCAGATTAAAAAAAAAATGAAAGTCAGAGTGTTTTTTTTTTCTTTCAAAGGAAGGTAAACTAGAGAAAGAAATGACCTTAATAACATTTCTCTCACTGCGGGTATTTGCGGTATTCCATCGGCAGGTTTGATAAAAGGATTATGCGACCAGCTTTATGCAGCCAAAGTCAAATCTGGATAAAGAAGGAGAGCTGTTTGATTCAATAATTCTTGTTTCCTTTCTGCCAAGCGAGCAGTCTTCTTTGGAGAAAGTCGCAAATCAGCATTATGCCACATTCACATATGCGCTCTGACTCTCTGAAGACATTTGGCTGCCCAAATGTTGGGCGGGGGGGGCACCTTACATGAGAGTCGCTAATGTTAAAGTTACCTCAATTGTTTTTCCGAACATGATGAAAGCTATATGGGATGAATTTAGTCTTTTGAAGGCATCACAATATAGCCTGCTTATTTTTGGTCAATCAATTTTCATCTTGGGCTGGCGCGGAAATGTTGTTCAAAATGCAAATGGATACATACGGACAAGCTCATAGAAAAAAAAGCCAGAGCCCCTTTTCATTTGTTGTTATCAAGCATAATCAGCAGACAGCGCAGACTGCCATTTAGGCTTTTGACCTTTGAGGTGAGTTATCATAACAGGGTCGCACGCCGTCGGCCGGCACTCATTATTGGAGACTCCTCCCATCAGCCCCCGATAAAGCCGTCAGCCGCAGAGCGCTCTGCTGGAGGTGACAATTTATTCGTCCACGTGTGCCACTATTGTTGGCACTGCTGTCATGTTTCTTTACTGATACAACTCACAAAAGAGTCACAATAACAAAAAGAAAGAAAGGTTTTCATGGACTTCACCTCCCTCAGTTCTTAAATTGGGCCGAGACATTTATTACTTGGGTTGAGATTCATATTAAGCTGCAGCGCTGGCTAGGACCAACCTTATTTTTGGGTTTGAAGGCCATGGCAGCTGACGGAGGAATTTCTGGCCAGTACATGTGACAACAATCTGCCCTCTTTTTTATATATGGCAAAACAAAAACAAAGAAGAAAAAAAACCTTGCGAGTCTAAAACTCCTCCTCCGGAGAACAAGCCAGAGGAGCAAAACCCGTCTAACGAGTTGCTGCTCACTTTCATCCGAGTAAAACTGCAGCCGAGCGGACCAACTCAATAAAGACTCGAAAAGCTCAGGAGAGAAAGAGAAAAACTTCATCAGCACATTCAATTATCACCTCCATGAAAGCAAAGTTATGGCAGTGAAGAAAAATACAAATGCAAAGTGGAAAACCTTTTCAAATGGCAGCAAGACTTAATATGCTAACAGTTGATCCCCTCAGGAGCAGAATGGGATGCTCGCTCAAGTTCCATATTGTCATTCCTCATCACTCCTCTGAATCATAAACAGTCCCACAACTTTTCATGCATCCTCCTCTTGCTATGCAGTTCCCAGAAGGCTTTGCCTTTCACTCTCTCACTCGCTCTCTCCTTCCAGCGTCGGGAAAACAAACATTAGAAAGCCAAGGCTAGAAATACCTTGCAGATGCCCGCAGGAAGCCGGCGGACGGACAGATGAGCAGATAGCTTTCCTCTGTCCTCTCTGCGGCGGTCTCCTCTCTCGACGTGCTGCGAAGAGCGACTGCTCACAGGCAGGCTGGCTGGCTGGCTGGCATATCTAATTAGAGCTCGGCTCTTGCTGCTATCTGCCGGAGGATCTACCTCTCCAATCTCTCCTGACTCAATCTTCCCCATCTCTGATTTCCTTTTATATTTATGCTGGAATATTTAATTGTAGACAAAAGGTTACTCTGGGCTCTATTCATTGCACACAGGCAGAATAATCTCCTTTAAAAGGCTTGACATTTCAGGCTTTTCAAAAGGGGCTGAGGAAAAATATATCTCCGCTTTTGTTAATCAATGAAGTAGAACTCCAGTGAACAAAAGAATTAAATTGCTTGCTTGGGTTCATAAAACACACGGAAATAGCAGCTTTCTGTGGGCTTTTGTGCTGCTTGCCAACGACTTGGCCATACGCGAGCGGTGCCGTAATTCCATACGATTTAGGGGGTAAAACGCTCATTTGAAATCGGTTTGAAAAAGCTGCCTGATTGGGCTCGCTCGTCTGAGCTTGGCCGCCCAACTGGCACACCGGGCGAGTTCTGTTGCGCCCTACCACCAGAAGAGCAGAGATATGCAACAAGTTGCTCGATGGAATGAGAAGCTTTACACACAAATGGCAATAGTCACGTCATTTGTTCATGGTGACTGATATCAGGCCTAAATCAAGTTACCCGCTCAAGTATTTGCCTATTTCAACAAGTAGTTACAAACATGAAGCATGTCAGTCAAAGGTAGCTTTTGCAATAAACGTTGAAACCGCTCGGTTGTAAATTCAATCCTGGGGCTGGATTCATGTGGAATTTCGTGTTTTAAGTTGTTCCAAACACCAAACTATTTTGGGGGGGCTTAAGGATATTTGGGCCCAAAATATGTCTAACAATACATGCAAAGTCTATTATTTAAGTGTATTCCAATAAATTTATTAGGGAGTAGAGCGTTAATGATTTGGAAAAAGAGGCTATTTTTCTATAATTTTAGCTCGCTATAATTAGTATTAATGTTATTTCTATTTGTGTTCATATTATTGACGCAGAGTACACACTATAGTCGTGTTATTACATCAGTGGATTTCAAATAACATTAAATGTACACAACTACATCAAACTAATTTTTTTCACAACACTCATGATTGAAATGAATAACGTCATTCAGCAAAACAACAATTAGCACACTTTTTATAGAATGTATACACGGTTCTCGCTTTATCTCCGTAATTCCAGAGTGTTCTATGTGAGTATACGTCAATGTTTAGTGGAATAATCCGCCAAAGCTTTCATAATTTTTTTCACAACACTCATGATTGAAATGAATAACGTCATTCAGCAAAACAACAATTAGCACACTTTTTATAGAACGTCTACACGGTTCTCGCTTTATCTCCGTAATTCCAGAGTGTTCCATGTGAAGTATACGTCAATGTTTAGTGGAATAATCCGCCAAAGCTTTCACAATAAATGTAGTTTCCTGTCATCCGGTTTACCGTAGCCCATAAGTCACTTCCGTGTTCTTTTATTGTGAAGGTATTAACAGAATGTGACTTATGTCGCTAACGTGTTTTGACGGAGAAAAGTCTCGAATGGAATGACGGAGAAATGTCTGGAAGCGCCCAGAGTGAGAGCTCGGCGGGTATAAAAGTAGATGAGGGAGACCTACATCCAGTTTTAACAAGACACAAGATCCACAACGTTGGAAGACCTCACAGACAGAGAACAAGAAGACCTCACAGACGGAGAACAAGAAGACCCTGAAGCTACAAAAACCGAACAGAGCCCATTAAAGTAAGTTGTCGCTTTTATTCGACTAGCTTTCATTTGATCAAATACACACTGCTCTACCCTGGATCGTTGACATCTTTGGGCTGTTGACATCTTTGGACTCGTGTTGAGTATCTTCTTATTTTGTTGAATCTTTTGTTGATCTTGTGATATTTAACATGTTTTATTACGCTTCCATAAAGGTCCCTTGGAGGTTCTAGATTGCACTTCTAGTGGGTTCTATATAGCATCCCTGGTTCCTCATATCACTATTGTACACCACTGTGGCGCTTTCGGTGATCATTATGATAGTTCAAAATAGCACTAATCATCTTATATGGCATCACAGTTCTTTAAATATCATACGTTTATTATGATTGATATCCTGGAATCACTTAGTACTCTTTTGGATGTGTGATGAAGAACTTTTGCAGTGTTGTTGTGGTATGAAACATGTTAACACAATGTTTAACGTTCTGCTGTTTTGACCTTACAGGTCGGTATTTTGACAGTCAAGCAAGCAAAATGGTATCAGCAAAAGGCGCAGCTATCGGCATCGACCTGGGTACCACGTACTCCTGCGTGGGTGTTTACCAGCATGGCAAAGTGGAGATCATCGCCAACGACCAGGGCAACAGAACCACGCCCAGCTATGTGGCGTTCACCGACACAGAGAGGCTGATCGGTGATGCCGCGAAGAACCAGGTTGCATTGAACCCCGGCAACACAGTGTTTGACGCAAAGAGACTGATCGGAAGGAGGTTTGACGATCCGGTGGTGCAAGCGGACAGGAAGCACTGGCCCTTCGAGGTGGTCGCCGATGAAGGGAAGGCCAAAATCAAGGTGCAACACAAAAGTGAGGACAAAGCGTTCTACCCAGAGGAGATCTCCTCCATGGTGCTGGTGAAAATGAAGGAGACAGCCGAAGCCTATCTGGGTCAACGGGTGACAGAGGCCGTGGTAACGGTGCCCGCCTACTTCAATGACTCCCAACGGCAGGCCACCAAAGACGCGGGCGTCATCGCGGGACTGAACATCCTGAGGATCATCAACGAGCCCACAGCTGCGGCCATCGCCTACGGTCTGGACAAAGGCCGGTCAGGAGAACGCAACGTCCTCATCTTCGATCTAGGCGGCGGCACCTTCGACGTGTCCATCCTGACTATCGAGGATGGCATCTTTGAGGTCAAAGCCACCGCTGGGGATACGCATCTGGGCGGAGAAGACTTTGACAACCGCATGGTGGAGCACTTTGTGGCCGAGTTCAAGAGGAAACACAAGAAAGACATCAGCCAGAACAAGAGGGCCTTGCGGAGGCTGCGCACCGCCTGCGAGAGGGCCAAGAGGACTCTGTCCTCCAGCTCCCAGGCTAACGTAGAGATTGACTCTCTCTTTGAGGGCATCGACTTCTACACCTCCATCACCAGGGCTCGCTTTGACGAGCTGTGCGCTGACCTGTTCAGGGGAACCCTGGAGCCGGTCGAGAAAGCCCTGAGGGACGCCAAGATGGATAAGGGCCAGATCCACGATGTGGTTCTTGTCGGCGGCTCCACCCGGATCCCGAGAATCCAGAAGCTCCTTCAGGACTTTTTCAACGGCAAGGAGCTGAACAAGAGCATCAACCCAGATGAGGCGGTGGCTTATGGCGCAGCCGTCCAGGCCGCCATCCTCACGGGGGACACCTCAGGCAATGTCCAGGACCTGCTGCTACTGGATGTGGCGCCGCTGTCGCTGGGCATCGAGACCGCCGGAGGTGTCATGACGCCGCTCATCAAACGCAACACTACCATTCCCACCAAGCAAACGCAAATCTTCAGCACCTACTCCGACAACCAGTCCGACGTCCTCGTCCAGGTCTTGGAGGGCGAGAGAGCTATGGCCAAAGACAACAACCTTCTGGGAAAGTTTGAGCTAAGTGGAATCCCGCCAGCGCCACGAGGCGTGCCGCAGATCGAGGTCACTTTCGACGTGGATGCCAACGGCATCTTGAACGTTTCTGCAGTAGACAAAAGCACCGGCAAGGAGAACAAAATCACCATCACCAACGACAAAGGTCGTCTGAGCAGAGAGGAGATCGAGAAGATGGTGGGTGACGCCCAAAAGTACAAAGCTGAGGATGACCTGCAGCGGGACAAGATTGCTGCCAAGAACACTCTGGAGGCGTTCATCTTCAACGTGAAGAGCAGCATTCAGGACGAGAAGCTGGCGGCCCGCTTGAGTGAGGAGGACAAGAAGACGCTGACGGACAAGTGCGAGCAGACCCTCTGCTGGCTGGAGAACAACCAGCTGGCCGACAGAGACGAGTTCCAGCACAAGCAGAGGGAGCTGGAACAAGTGTGCCAGCCGATCATCAGCAAGCTGTATCAGGGGGCGGGGCCCGCCGAAGGTTGCAGGGCGCAGGCGCGAGCTGGCACCCAGGGGCCCATTGTTGAAGAGGTGGACTGAGGACCAACCACACTCGACAGACTTTAATATGCTTAGAATTCTCTTCATGTTGTCAACTTTATCATGTATTTTCTTAGAGCATTATAGCCAGCAAGAAATAGCTATTATGTTGTCTGATTTGGCATCGTAAGCCCTCAACTAATAACTTCATGGCCACACTTCTCTGCTGTATTTTGTAAATATTTTTCTATTGACCACTGTCAGTTGTGCTTTTAATCAACATCTGTGAAAATTATTGTATGGCCGTTCATATTTGATACTGTAAATTGTGTTAGGTTACGAATTTTAGTTATTGATCTGACTCCAAATTGCGATCAACACTCAACACATGAGTTGCTATCTCCCAATCCACAACACTTCGCCACCCACCAATCCACACGAGCACTCCAATACTAGATATTATATTAATATGATTATAAGTTTAACACAACCTTAAAAATATGTTTGCAAACTGCCGAAAGCACATTTCCCTTTAATTGTTAGCAATACGAAATAGTAATTTGTTCAAATATATATTGCATGAAAAAAAAATATTTGTCAATGTGTGCCAAGTGAATAAATGTCTGAAAATCCCAAACAATTTCAGTCTTTGCTTGTTTCGTAATAGTACAAGCTAGTTTTAAAATAATTTTAAATCTTTTATTTTGTGAACTTATCAATCATCTCGGCGACAGACTTTGATCGCCGGCTTTTTACGTCACTTAGTCACAATTTCCGACACAAACACAGACGCGGGCAAACATGAGGTCAAAAGTGATTCCCTTCATCGGTTTGTAACAAAACATACAGCTAAATGGCGAGTATAACTTCATATTTATTACTTACTAGAACGAGGGAGCCCCCTTTATTGTAACGTTTAGAAATGCCTCGACGAGATGGCTAGGCTAACGTAGGCTTCGTTCGAGTGTGCATTATCAAATGTATCCAAAGCGAACGACAAATTCGGTTTCGACTAAAATATCTATTTGTGTATGCGTGCGCCGTACTTACATTTCGAGAATTCTTTTGTATGCATTGACATTTCGTACTTTTTGTTTGTCGTGATTTTTACCTGCTGCCGGTCTACACTCGATCAGGCCAGTTCCGTGGTGGCAGTGGGGCTAGCTTTGGCTGCAGCTGGATTTGTAGGCAAGTACTGGAAGCGCACCCTTATTAAGTCCCTTAAGTTTGTCATTTGCGCCCTTGACCCTGGTATGGCCTTCTCCACTTCCTCACCAGGTCGCTCTGTTATGCAGGCCATCAAGCAGATGCAGCCCGAAGTCAAACAGGCCATTCAGAGCTTCCCCAAGACTGTGAGGTTCATTATAATTTAAATGTATTTCTGTATGACGTATTTGTTTTGGTTAGGTGATACTTAATTGGCAGGTGCAAGATACAAATTGTCCTCTTAATGTGTGACCTGTCCAAGGTGTCACTGTATTATACAATTTTTAAAAAATAAAATAAAAGACACCGACCTGCTAGGGCCCAGCAGCTAGTCTGATGGGTTACTGTTGTAGGCTCCTGCTGTAGTGCTCATAGACCTTTATGATTTTGATTTGAGGATAAAAGTCTTTACAAATGTGCATATATATTGTAGGCCTTTGGACAGGGTTACTATCGAGGTGGTTTTGAACCAAAGATGACCAAGAGAGAAGCCGCATTGATTTTAGGTGTCAGGTATGCTAAGTCTTTGTGAACATTTAGTCTTGCTTTGCATGAGGTCATATGCCAAAACGACTGTCTTTCAGTCCCACTACCAGTTGGAATAAGGTCCGTGAAGCCCACTTAAGACTGATGATACTAAACCACCCAGACAGAGGTTGGTGAAAAGCGTAACTTTTTTTCCTGGAGAGCGCTCTTAGCATGAGCTCAAGGATTCCAAGTTTGCGCTTCACAAAATATTCTTATGTTCTTGCAGGTGGCTCTCCCTACCTAGCAGCCAAGATTAACGAGGCTAAAGATCTAATTGAAGGTCAAGCAAAGAAGTGAGAAGACTGAACCAAGCAGCTACAACATTATTCATATTGTTGCACTTGAGCGATAGTTTATGGACTTTTCAAATAAATCACATTGTAAATAGAGCTTTCTTGTTTTGTGATTTTTAGGTTCAGTATGACTCAAGATTCTCAATGTCCCCATTCATTGATGTTCCTGTTTATAAGAGTACACAGTTTGGTGATCTACATGAAAGATCAAGTTTATTTAAGAACTACCTGCATACAAAACATATTGCACATCAACCAACCAGAATGATCCTTTAGAAAAAAAAATCAAAATACTGTTGCCCATCCAACAGAAAAACATGCACTGCCATAACTCAGTAGTCCAAATTTATCATGTCCTCATGTATGTTTAGAGTCAAGAGGTGGGTTTTTTTTAATGTTTTTTTAAATACTGTACATTTTTAAAATAAATAAGCCTTTTGGGGAAACAGTCAATCAGTTCCCAGCCAAAAAAAGAAATCGGCTACATCTGTGTTGAGCACACAAGGCAGTTTTCCAACTACAATTAACTCTTAACAGAAAACGATGTTTCAGTGCAAAGGAAATGACTCCAAGGTTTCTTTTCCAGGTACGCTGTAACATTTCCTCACAAACAAAGTGGTTGCATATTGAAAAAGAGAAAGCAGCTATGCCAAACTCAACAAACATTAAGAACAGTCACACCTGACTTGAAAAGATATCCGAGTGACTTTTCGGGGTCTTTAGTGGTTGTTGCTTTTTGTCGCTTCACAGTGGCAAGAGAGCATTTTATATTAAAAAAAAAAAAAAAAAGAGCTCATCTGGTCCAACTGTGGTAGGCAAACCACCATCAAACGCGTGAAAAGGTTTCAGATATTGTGCGTTTCAGGCATCATGTTCAAACTATTCTCAAGGCACGACAGCTGATCACGTCAATGTCAAGTATGCAGGGCTTCCAATTCATCCGCTCGACTGTGGTATAGCAACTTCAGATGCACCAAAATGTCCAGAAAATGTTTGGGAAGTCCACCCGATGAAGGCGGACATTAAAAAAAAAAAAAAACTGCTAAAATGTCACCTGAAAATAAGAGCTGCATTCATACCACAGGGTGGGTTGGAGTGGAATCCCTGACTACTTCCAAGTACTGCATTCACAGTCATCCTTGCGAGTGAAAATGAACATTTACATAATCGCAGTGCGCGTCTTTGGCCAGCTTATGCAGGAAGAACTACTGTAAAAAGACGAACCGCGTGGATAGCAGGACAAGAGTGTAAAGATGTGGCGGGAATACAGACCGCTAAATGTACACCGCTTCAAATTTCAAAGTTTTTTAAAAAAAAAAAGGAGGGGGGGGAGATAGGGGACAGTTCTTTCTGCATTAAAAACAGAGATTCACACAAAAGCAGATTTCAAACAATACCAGCCAGATTAGCTGAAAAATTGGAAACCATGTTTTGGGATTTGACTAGGAGAGGCCATTGACAACAGGTTTGGGGTCCTGGTCACCTTTGTCCGGGACTTTGGTTACCCCCTCGGTGGAGCCCGGGTCCTCTTGGGTGGTGCCGTTGTCGGAACCGTTGGTGGTCGTGGAGGGAGCCTCGGGGCTGTGCTCTGCTCTGGTGTCCCCCTGACCCTGGAGGGGAAAGAAAATCAAATAAAAACTCATCACATAATGGCCAAAGCTCAAATCCCGCTTTGAAGGCAGGACTGGATGCTCGGTAAGCTATTTGCCGCCAAAGGAAAAAAGATTGTAGTGTGAAACCTCATCCTGGTTGACGTGGGCCTCCTTGGGCGACGGCATCCGTCTGCTCTGAGAGTCAGCCCGGGACATCAAGTCGGCCACCGTCACTGTGCACAGAGCAGATGAGACGAGCGATTGGCCATCGCCGTCCAGGGAGGAGTGAACCTTTGGGCGCTTATTTGGACAGCCGCGAGCTGAGCATACGGAACATGCCGGAAAAGGGGAACCTGACTTCACTCTCTCGCCTCGATTGTTTGACGACGACTCAATCGTTTGATGTTTTAAACTTTAGCATTACAGGATGAAGCTTTCGAAAGGAATTTTCTGTATGTCACAATACTGTGATGGCTCTATTTAGTACATTTGAACCATCAAGGTTCCTTATACTTTATTGACTATAGGAACATGTGGAGGTTAGTCTTTAATTAAACTTCAAATTGAATTAATGAAAAAAAACACAAGTCTTGAATTTATCCCTGATAAAACCATCGTGCCTTCACATAGAAGTTCTGTCTGTAGGTTTTTTTTTTTGTTCTACCCATGCAGACTAAAGGCAATAAAAAGCGCATGCTCTTGAGACACACCACTTGTGTGTCAGAGGAAACGGCAGCCAGACAACCGTTGCAAAAACATTATTAGTGAAGGTCTTACAAGTGCTGATGAGGAGAATGCCGAGAGGTTAAAAATATATATATATTTTTTTAAAAAGGCAGCCACATTCAGTCATTAAGCTCAAGCTCCCAGGAAACGGCAAAGTAGTATCATCACAAATGTGTTTATGTGATTAGTTTGGAAAGGGCGCGTCAAACAAAACCTTTGCGCAGAAGTCATGGGTTACCTGGCTGCCTGTCGTCAGGCAGGCGAGCACGACGTCGCCGACTACGATTGCGACGCTGCGGTTGAGCTTCGGCCTCATCTGAGGGTGGCGAGAGGGAGTTCATGCTAAACACGGCGTTCGGGCAAGCCGTTTGTCTTGCTCCGAGCTGGCTCATTTTACATGAAGCCGCAAGCTAAGTGTTTATTTTTTCAAAGCCGTATAGAAAGCAAAGAAAAACTAACGGACGGGAAATCGTCACACATTTAAAGACTTGCGTACCGATTCCATTTTCGCTCATGGAGGCGTTGTCCGACTCGCTCATGCCGTCCATCATGGTGGCGTCCTCGTCCGTCCTGCGTCGTCGAGAACGTCGCTGGCGGGTGGTGAGCAAGTTGGACTCGCTCGCATCTGTGTCGGCGGTCTGGTCCGTCTCCGTGACGTCGCCGCGGGGCCCCGCTGCAAAGGCATCAGCTTCTTTCACATTACAATGTTGTTGAGCAGGAGCAAAATTTTGACGCACATTTACCTGCACTGTTATTGTATCCACCTCCTCTTCCTCGCCCTCCTCGTCCCCTGCCGGGTCCCGGTCTCCTACGGCCATCCCTCTGTGGACGCGAACCTCTTTCCCTGCAAGGAGGCCAACCAATGGATCAATTTACTCAATCAACGATCTGAATCGAGAGTTGTTCGACTGAAAGACTGTGGTGAAATCTCACTGTAATGGAAATCATTCTTACAGGTCCTTGAAAAGTTATGGAAAAAGAAAATGCAACCCAATGTTTTGAAAACTTCATGGGAACATGCAATGGTGAAACGTGAGATTTAAAAATGAAACCCGCCAGAATCAGGTGAAGGTGGCCATCAGGAATTTCAGGAGATTCCCGAATGGTACGAAAAAAAAGGAAAAACAAATGTATATCTGAAATGATATATTTGCCAACTAAAACACCAGTAGAACGTGTTCATCTACTCGCCTCATTTGCTCGTCAGCAGCCTGAGACCAGTCGCCGACTTCATCTCGACGCTCCGAGTCAGTCTCGGATGCGTTGGAGTGCTCAGAGTTGGTGCCTGGCGGCCAATTGTGTAGAGTCGATTGCGTAAGGGGTCATGTGCAAACGTGACCGCCATCGAGACAAAAATGTGCTTCGATGCTGATAGAGCAGAAATCTCTACAGATATGGTCAGATAGCAGACAGGAGATTCGAGTGCCTACCGTAACCGGCGCCATAGCCGTGGCCTCTGCGGCCGCGCCCTCGACTGTTGTAGGAGCGGCCGACGTGCGAGGATGACGACGAAGCGTTGGCGCTGCCGTCTGTGTTGTATCCGCCACCTCGCTCGCCGCCTCGCTCGCCGCCTCGTTCGCCGCCTCGTTCGCCCCTCTCTCCTCGCTCGCCCCTCTCTCCGGGCCGGTGGCCCTGCGTGAGCTGACGCAACTGTTCATCAATCTGCATCCGCTCCAGACGAAGTTGCTCAACCTCCTAGTTGGATGACAAAGGGACAATGAGGCAAAGCGCTGAATTTAAGAAAAAAAAAAACAAAGACACTTTACAAATGTTACAAACTCATCATGCACACATCTACACATGCTGTGCCACTTAATCGTGCTAGGCTGCGTTGCTGCGCGTTATTGCCAATCTTTCTCAGCTCTTCCTCTAGCTGCGTGAGGAGCTCCATCATCTACCTGGTGAAATGCCACCGTGGCACACCACATGCAAATAGCAAAAGACACAATGCCAAAGGGATGCAGAGGGAAATGAAAAAGCCAAACAATAAATTCAAAGGAAGGAAGGGAGGTTGCACCAAAAAGTGCTGGTTTAACACTGATTGCTGCAGATATTAAAATAATCAATAAAAACAATGTCTCAAACGGCTAACAACTAGCAGAACCCCCTCAACCAGATCCCTAGAGGTGACTTTGCCAATATTTCCACTGGCTACACTACAGTTTTATTTCCACAATTTAATGTCGAGCTCCATGGAGACATTTGGCTGATGGTGTCAATTCACAAAATTCAGCCAGAAAATCATCTGGTGGACACAAGCCTTTTTAACACAGATTTGAAAAAGGATTCATTTACAGAATTGAAAATAAAGATGGCAAATCCAGGACGCACTCACAAACACACGCACGTTCTTACATTGAGGTAAGAGATGTGGTACTCCAGCAAGACCTGGACATTGCCAATACTCTCCTTAGTACCGACAAAGGTGAAGGGGACCATTCCCTGTGTCAACAAAAGCAAAGAAAACCAACGTGCAGGTCAGTATTGGGCAGTCAATGTCATGGCAAACCTGTGTTGGTAAGAAACCTTTGGTGTGTGAGGAGGAGCAAATTTTAAAAAAGCAGCTTACTTCCTGTCGAGGTTGCTTGTTGTCATTGTCCCCTTCTATCCTGACCCGCACCACTCCGGACTTGTCCACAATCTCCTGAATGACTTTTCCACTCTTACCAATGACTTTACCTGAGGACAGAGAGCAATTTAAAATCTCGCCGCAACAGTTTTGCTTTAGAGGGGTATTGAAATAAATTGCGAGATTTCAAAAGTGTTCTTCGGACAATGCAGCACTGTCTGATAAGTGGGAGGAGCTTATTTTACAAATGCTACCCAAAGTATGCATGATTCTCAAAGGGGGGGGGGGGGGGGGGGGGGGACGTGAGTCAAATATGCATTTCTAAGCGTGTGTACATACCGACAAGGTTTCTTGGTACTTGGACAGAATCCTCCAGAAACTCTAGGTAGTTCCTTGCCTTTTTCACTGCTTCTGCCGTCTGAAAAACCAAGCATGAGAGCTTCGCTATGCGCAAACCAACAGGAGAAAGAAATGTGCAAACATTCAGGTGACAAAAGCCGCACAACGACTGCACGCCGGAATGAGAACTAAATCTGCGCTGCTCACGCATGCAAACAAGCAATTTTGTGAGAAGAATTGGACCTCTCCATAAATTCTGAAGGTCCCGGTCTCCTCATCCAAATCGATGGCGGTGACGCCCGCGACTTTACGCGCTTGCTGAATGTTGGAGCCGTGACTGCCGATGGCCAGCCCCATCAAATCTGTCCTCACCGCAAACTCTTCTTGGAAGGACGACACCAGGTGTCTGGAATTCTAAGCGCACAGTCGATAAGCAACTTTAGTCAAGTCAACAGAAGCGTCCAAATTCTTCAGCCTTCTCCAATGCTCGCTGCAACGCTACCTCGAGATGTTTTGTCGCTTCCTGGTTGCGAGACATGAGCATCACTTTGGTTCGGAGGCTGCGGAGGTGCATGTCACTCAGCAAAGAGACGCGCTTTGCTGTTGACTCGTTGGTAGACTACAAGCAGAAAAAGAAAAATTACATTACCAGCCTAGGCGCTGTTAGAGGATACGAGGACAACTGAAATAGATGTTTTCGTGAGTGCGAGCGAAGGGAAGACGGCTGGTTACCACAATGAGCAGCTGGCTGGTCTCGGGACAGTAAGAGACTTGACACGCTCCGACGGCTTTCTTGAAGTCTTTGTGGGCGTTGTCCGTCTGACACCTGACATGGATCAGCGCATCAACATCCAAAAATGTGTCCTCGGTACATTCCTTTTCAGTTTCACTCGAAAGTACTCTGGCACTCACGCTTCTTGGAGATCTTGCGGAACAGCGACGGTGCACTTGTGAAAGTAATTGTCGGTGATGGCCTTGTTGGTGTTGACCGGGCGCAAGCGTTCGAATGTCACAATCTCGTTGTAGGTGGCATCGCTGGCCGCATATTCTATAACAAAGAACTGGAAAACAAGAAAACGGGCAAAGCGATTCAAGAAAACAACTCACGGATATTTTAATTGGTCAATCGTCGTGCCGGTTTTTGGCTACGCCGCAAATCGGGTCCATTTCAGTCAGGCAAGACTCACGTCGCCTTTGGTCATGCAGACTTTAGCCAGCCACCAGCCGCAAGGTTCTAGATCATTGGCCCGGGAAAGGATCTGCCAAAAAATAAGACCAATACACTCACAGGCCGCAAAAGCGGGAAGAAAGAAAACTAAATGCGAGTGATTTGTGCATACCTCCACCTCCTCACCCTCTCGGATCTCTTTCTTGGCATCGGCGGGCGGTGGCATACGCACGTCACCGAAGGGCACTTGGCGCTCCGGTTGCCAACTGAAAATAAAACAATTATGTGGCCGATGACGAGCGCAGTGAGCGTTTTCAAAACAGGACACCCGAAACTTGCAAACTCACTTGTTCTCAAAGGCAACGGTGAGAGAGTCATTGTGGATGTCTTTAACGAAGCCCTTGAAAAATAGAAACGCGCATCAATACGTCACTCAGTAAGAATAAAACTTGATATCAACAAATCATCTTTAGAAATGGTTCTTTCTTCAATTGTTTTAAAGCAGTGGTTCTTAACCTAGGTTTGGTGAGTCTGTCTCAGGGGTTCGGCAGAGCATTCACTGCGTAGGTCAGAACACACCTGATTTATCGTGTAAATTCGTGATGATGCATATCTGAACTGGTCTCGTAAAGGCAACAGGAGAAATCACACTGATTTGCAGGTATGTAATTTGTTGTGAGTTCATGCAACGTGTTGGTTTTGTTCTTTGAACTAGGTGATGTCCATGCACGGCTCAGTTTGTGCACCAGTAAAAAAAAAATGTATGTCTTGAATTTGAGAAAAAAAAATTCTATTTTTCACTAAAGAGGGGTTTGGTGAATGCGCAAATGAAACTGGTAGGGTTCGGTACCTCCAACACGAACCACTGTGTTGAGTATGCTCCTTTTTATTTGATCGAAAGTATTCTAATTTGTATCCTGAGAGTAGTTGTTTGAATTCATCCAAACTGTTTGCTTTTGAATCTTTTGTCAATCAAAATTGTTCCAAAAAAAAAAAAACATAATTTGCTGAAGTTGTTTGCGTGTGACATAACACACCCCGGGGATGCAGAACACATGCTGAATAAAAGATTAACAAAAGAAGATCTAAAAAGTTTGCACTGCTCAACAAATTCATTAAATTGGAGGTGGGCATACACTCAGTTCATAATATTTACACGTCGAGGCAAATGAGAAATCTTTTACATACATGTTTTTGGACATGATAACAAGCCAGTGAGCCAAGGAATTAAATACTTTATTAAGCATTGAATTGTCAAGTCTGGTTCTTTTGTTCTTTTTCTCAGTGAACATATGGATGGGAAGAGGAATGTTTTGATTCTACTAAAATATCTTTTTATCCAGGTTGAATGAAACTGATCAAAGTTTCGTGATCAGTTGGAGCACAACTGGGCAGGGGTAGCCATGCAACTAGGGTGGCAATTTTACTCTGGCAGCTCGTCTAGAAATAGCTTTGAAGGTTTCAGTATCAGTGACCACCCCTCTTCCGTCAGCTGCTCATGACTGACAAGGAGCAACTGGCTCACACGTAGAAAAATAACAATAATAATAATTAAAAAAAAAAAAAAAAAAGCTTCGACGGCTATCGAACAAGAGAGGGCTGCAGTCTTAGAGTCTTATTACTCTATTCAGAGTCAACAATTCTGCTTTCACGACGCTATGGTGCACATTGAAAAGAACCGACGGCGCTTCCGTTAGCCCCGAAAGTCAACGTAATGCACCGAACACGTCCAAACTCCTCTGTGACTTCATTCTTTGACGTCAGTGGCTAAAAGTTGGCCAACTTAAAAACACAGTTAAATAGCACGCTTGAAAAATGTCAAGCGGGGGGGAAATAAAGGCGAGCCTGCCGACTGTAATTGTTTTTTGGGCGTTCTGGCCCAAAGAAGATGCCGAAGAAATGACGAAGATTCGGCGGCCGGGCTACTAGCTTAGCTTGCTAAATGCAGCTAGCAAAGCTAATGCCGGTTGCTAGCAAACATTAAGCGTTAGAACCTGCCGCAAAAATCCATTCGGGGTTTCAGCTAACGCACAGCAACGTAGAACGTCGTGATAAGGTAGTAGCATGTTAACAAGCCGATATTTACCTTGTAATAAGCCCCGTTGGAGCCACGAACCTCCACCTCCAGTTCTTCCATATTGGACACGCAAAGGATGCTGGGATGACAGGTGCTCCTTAAAGCACCAACACTAGCATGTCAATAAATAACTGCAACAATTACTAATATTATTTTATGACGCCAAATTTCCTCAATCTGGTTCAAGAAATTGCATATTTGTAAAATGATCATATAAATCTATATCACACACGGTCGCAAGCTAAAGTACACAACTGCTGCACAACAGCTTCTAACAAAATAAAGACAAGTTAATGAAGATACATTTCTTTAATAATTGAATGGTGGTTCAGTAAATATTACATACATGATGGATGGATGTCATAATCAAGCCGCTGGGTTTAGGACAGTGGTCTCAAATAGGCGGCTCCAGGGCCACCTGTGGCCCACATGGTGATATTTTGCGGCCCCCTATTTGACATCATCAGTTTATGTGATTGCGGGAGACACCCTGAACTGGTTGCCAACCAATCACAGGGCACACACACACACACGCACACACGCACTCACACACACAAACACACACACACAGACAAACAATCATTTGTACTCACACCTACAGGCAATTTGGACTGATCAATCGGCCTACCATGCTTATCTTTGCAATGTGGGAGTACCCGGACGATTCCCACGAAAGCACAGGGAGTACATGCAAAGTCCACACAGGAAGCCAGAATCAAACCCACAACCTCTGCACTGTGAGGCGGACGTCCTAGCCAGTTCTCCACTGTGCCGCTCTAGGGTATTTTGAGCTACCCCAAATCAGGTTTCAGTCTAGCAAGCTAATCAGTCCCAAACAACTACTGTGACACCTAGTGGCCATGAGCTCACCTCCTGGGGAATCAGTCCTCTTGCTGGATGTGGACAGTGAAGTCATGTTAATCCTGATTTGCCACCCACGAGACACTAAACCAGAGAACAATATTGGGAAAGCAGACAGAATCCAAAGACACGGGCTGACACACCTCTCATATTTTAATTAAATTTGGTTTATTCAGTACTTAGCTCACAAGCGATTTGCCGAGAATCAAAGACTAATAGTACAGACGATATAACTAATTGATTTGATTTACCTTAAGCACAGTATTGCCTGGGTTCTGAGGGTTCAACTTTCCTTTAAAATTCCTCAAAATTAGAATTTAAATAATTACAGATCAATTATATCCACAAATAACTAGCAGAGTTGTGATATGCACATATTGGCAAGTGAAAGCATGTCATACGGCTTCTAAAACATGTTCAAGTCATTGTATTTGTCACTGATTTACCGCCACGTGTATACTGTACATGTTATGCCAATTTTTGTGATATTTTCACTTTGAAGAGCCAGAGTGGACAACTGGCTTTGAATGAATCGTATGTGTGTGTGTGTGTGTGTGTGTGTGTGTGTGTGTGTGTGTGTGTGTGTGTGTGTGTGTGTGTGCGTGTGCGAATGCGAGTGCGTGTGCGTGTGCGTGCATGTGTGTGTGTGTGTGTGTGTGTGTGTGTGTGTGTGTCATTCCAGGGCGAACACATTCCACTTGGTCTGCCTGATAGTGGGCCCTCCTCACGTTCCGATTTAAACCAGTTTACAAATTCCATTATGCTAAGCCTGAACACTGGTTGAGAAATGATGAACGATTATGTGAAACACATAATCTCCCTGCTGCACCATCATTGCAATATGACAGCCAAATTTCATTCATCCTATCCAATTTCTTCCTTATTGAGGAGAGAAAATTACTGGTGCCAGTAATCAGATATGTGGCAAGGCAATACGAAGTTAAGCTCACTCCCATTAGGCTTGCTGTCGTCAAATACGCACGCGCACGCACACACATGCCTGCGCACGCGCCCACACTCACGCCAACGCAGATACACATGTTCCACATGTCTGAAACTCGGTACTTCTCACATCCCCTTTCACCCGTTTCAAGGACTAACATTTGGCCTTGATGTTGTTCCGTCGTCTCGACATCCTCATCCATTGGTGATGCCGATTTGAAACTGGACTCAGGCTCCAGTGCACTCGGATCAGCTGCACACGTGGCCAAGTATACAAACCCGACAAAATGGAATAATGGCCAAACATCATCCAGCATCAAGATACATTTTGTATCTCACAGTGGAGTGAAATGTACAGTGCAATTATCGACATCTAATTCAAGCCACAGAAGAGACGACGCTTCTGTTTGTTCTCCTCCACACATGTTCAATCTGACTCTCCGATCGCGAGTGCATTATAGGTGTAATTGAAAATTAGTGTTATGTTATTTTTTTCCTGGGCTAATTTATCGAGGCCTTATTGTTTGAGCACGACACCTTGTTGCTAACAAGGTGGCGGCCGGCAGCAATGAGAGGCTTTCTGCTCACCTGGGCCCCTAAAGCGTCACCCACCCCCCTGCCCCCTTGTTTTGTCGCTAATTGTGGCCGGCTTCCCGATGAATCGTGATTTGGCTAAAAGAGCTTTTTGGCTCAATGTGCTGAAGCTGCCGGTGACGCGCTCGCCATTATCAAAGATACTCTTGATCTTTTCAAAAGCAGGAAATGGATTTTTTTTTTCTCAAGCCCCGGTTCAATCACATGCAGAGATGAGGGAAGGGGGGGGGGAGTAATTTGCAATGCGTCCATTAGTTCTTCATTAAAGCAAGATTAAATTGCTCCTCCAATCACATCTGCCTTTGCTCGAGTAAAGGGTGACAGTTTTGGGGCCAAAACTAATTACTAGTGCTCATGAATGAGGAAAGGAAAACAGGGCTGTTTTTACACGAGATAGTGCGGCCTGTCATTATTTTCAGACTAATTCCACTCGGCCTGCTCTCTTAATGAGAGCGAAACGTCCTCGCGTCTCTCTCGCTCGCTTTCTCTCAATCTCCACTGGCTCCAAACGTATAATTTCCATGGCACTTGGACTACCTATTAATTAATTTTTCGACGAGACCTGCTACAAGTGCCAAAGCTGCGGCGGAACAGTTGGATAGGAAACAGGGACGGACATGAAGACAAAAGTTACTTTTGGACATTAATTGTTGTTAAGCTGTTTCTTGATATCGAGTGCCGAGAGCAGGAAAAAAGTTACATGTCCGTAAAATGCAAACAATCGGGGCCATTTTTGTAATACGTTCAGAGGTATTTTGGCTAAATGACAAATGTGGCGCCGGCTAACCTGACCACCAAGCACTCCTTGGCCTCATCTCTCGGCTTTCCACCTTTGCGGCTTTTGGGGCTGCTTAGATTCGTCTTTGAGCCGAGAGCAGCCGAGTCACACAAACAGGATTTTGCATGTTGTCTCGCAGCGGCAGGCCGGCCGGGATCACACGGCGCTTGCCGATCAGCCCCGGGGTGTAACGCGCTTACGGCAGATCCGCTGCGATTTACAGCGAGAAGAGACACCATCTTAACACGTGCGCGTTTGTTAACAAAGTTGGCATCTTTAAATGAGTCAACAATGTTGTAAGGCTTTAACGGAAATCTCCTAACACACATTATGAGCTTTGCAGAGCTGATTAGCGCGCTCAAGACGATTTTTGCCTTTCCAATTTTTTTTTACATACCACGCATTTTTCCATGCAAGGTACAAACCTCCTGTCCATGCAAAAAATATACATGCACTAGCACTAATTTTTTTAAGCAGAGCAATCACCCGAGCCGTTTCTGCTGAAGTGAGATTTGGCTGCGGAGAGCGCACCGGTTCCAGAAACTCAAACCTCATAGCATTCCGGGCCGGGCTTATGCTAAGCTTGTTAGTATGTGTGATGCTGGGTCTGATAGGGAGCTCCCTTCGCATTACCATACTGCCGCTGAATTAACTATCATCTTCTTCTGCAAAGGCAGGAAAAAAAATGGCCGGCAAGTTCTGCGGCGCCCAGGATATGATGATGATGATGACATGCTTTAAGAAATATTTATAATCTACTTAGCGGGGGACCGGGGTTCAAATATGTTTCTATATTGGGCTTAATAACGCTGCTAAAGATTTTCTGTTCCACCTTCAGGAGGGGCAAAAGAAACATGCACACAGCAGTTGGAAAAGAAAAGATCTTACAGCACTTGGCAGAACAACAGACATGCTGCGCAAATGCAAACTTAGACACAAAATTCTTTCTTTCGAATCAAATGTGTGTGTTGCACTGGGCTGTCTTGACACCACTTCATTTTTTTATTCCAGTAAAGGGAATGTTTGAAGAGTTTTAACGATAGAATTTTTTGGGTGCGTAAAAATATGACACTTCGTTGAAACAACGACAATAAAGTAAGTGAACGAGATTGTATTTCTTAAATATATAAATAATGAGAGACTGACGGGATTATATGTCATAATGCGACTCCGCTTTGTGTATCGTTATATAGTTAGAAGATACCTTGAAATTGTCCAGATTATAGTGCTTGTTTGGTTTTGATAAATGGTAATTTGGTGTCAGTGAGGACAGCAAGGGCTGAATGGGACTTGTCTATCAGTCTTTTTGCCATCCCCCAACCTTTATTGCTTGAGCTCAGACTCCCGCTCTCTCTTTCTCTGTTGACACATATACATATCACACAGTGGGATTAGCATGACACTCAGTGTAACAAAAAAAAAATGAAGCAGCCTATTCCATAGTGGAGGTGCCCAGCCAGAAAATAGCATACTTAGACAACAATGGCGTGCTAAGTACCTTAGCAGGGATCAGAGCTGGCAGAGTGAAAAACATTGGAAAACAATGGCCGCCCGCCCGGCTGCCTGCCTGCCTGCTTGCTTGGCTAGCTGTCAGCGACGCCAGCTGCCATGAGCCGCCGTGCTGAGGGAGATGCGCACATCATCTCGCGTTTAACGTAAACACTGGCGAAAAACACCGGTCCCGTGCATCTAATCCCGCCTAGGGACATACAGGAGCTCTCGTCATGCTCCTTTGAAAAGTCGGACGTGTGATGTTGTACCATAACCTGGACACGTGCAAAAACAAGTGGCGAGCGTAGCTCTGGTTGAGTTGAGCCGAGAATGCGTTTCTCAGCTCAACTTGACGAATGTGTTAATATCACAGCTTTTGTCTGTTGCTTTCTCAGAGCATAACGGAACTTTTCAGAATGACATAAGGATGTGAGGCGTGAACAAGTTGTTTGGGCAATTTCAATCGTGATCTGAGAAATGAACCTAAGCCACTTCGAAAAACTAAAAATCTCTTCACGGACTTTCAAAATAGACAGTTTGGCAGCACTGCAAGCAAAATTTTGTACGCATTTTACATTCCAATATTTGGATACAATCTTGATAAGTCAAACTGTATTCCGGTTGTATTATGTGCACTTTAATGATTGCAAATATTTAATAGCAGTGAAAGGAGGATGAGGCCCCGGTTAGTGGAAGGAGGGGCGTCACTAATGATATCGGAGCAAATGTGCCAGCATCTTTGGGAAATCTGGCACAAATCCTCACGTCGCCCCTGTTCCTTTAATGCAAACCAAATGAGCCTGTACGGTAATAAGAAGCGTCTCAGAATTAGTTTTCATTTGCAGAAAATTGCAAAGCAAAAAAAAAACCCCACTACATTTATCTATGAATTTCACTCCTGCATAAGCAAACCAAAAAAAAAGCGCAGACCCTCCTCCGACATTATTTGGATGACGTTCCATCAGTAGCAGCGGCAAGAAATAACATTGTGCAAATTCTATGCATGTTAATGATAAATAGAAATCCACCTGCTCACAGATAAAATGAGTTTAATTCCCCCCCCCCCCCCCCCCCCCCCTCGCGCGCCGGTGTGCCTGCTTGGCCTTTTAGAAATTACTTATGCACAGCTATTATTAAAATAGGGCCCCAGCAAATGAGAAAGAAGCGCTATCTCTGTGGAGAGAGCGGCCGGCTTTAAGAGTGCTGCTGCCGCTGCAGCAAAGGCGACGACGGCTCGGCTTCACATAGTCAGCGTTTCTTTCTCATACGCGCCTGCGTGCGCGTGCGCGTGCACACACACATGCGGCCAAGCCTCGCTCCCTCTCAGCTTTTGTGGCGGCTATGACCCTGTGTTTACTAAATTAACCCAAATCCTTTTTGGAGAGTTTAACAGAGTAATGGAATTTGCAAGCGTTTTTGAGAGCATCACTAAGAGCGTCTATTTACTTGCTAATACGAGCGGAGCAGTTGGACAATGCACGTGTGCTCGCCACAGGACATTCTGTTCACTTTGATTTGTGAGAGGGAGAGCGAGGGAGAACGAGCGAGAGCGAGGGAGAGCGGGGGGAGAGAGAGAGAGAGAGAGGGGAGGAGGGAGAAGGAGAGAGAGAGAGAGCGTACACTTGTTTTGTGTCGAATTTGCTTGTGGCAAAGAGAAACATCTTTTGAGGATGCAATGTGTATTCCTGCGTGTAAATAAATGACTGCCGAAGACAGGCGGGGAGGGAGGGGGAGGTCAAAAGTGGTGACTATGTGGTGAATCTAAAAATGTCCCAAAGCAGGAATAAATGAGGAATATACTAAATTGATCTTGAACTTTCCAGATGGACAAAGCAACTCATTTGACACAAAGTTAAAGAAGCAATTTGGTTGAGCTGTTAATCATAAATTCTCAAGTCAACTTTTAGCTGAATTTATCCGTGTGCTGAAGAAGCGAGCGGCTTTTCAGCAAATGTGGCAGCTTGAAGACAAGCGCAAGTGACAACATTGAGTGGCAGCAGAGGACAGAAGACCTTCAAATTCCTCATTATGCTCCAACACACAGCCAGCACATATGTGCGATCCTCTTCCATTACGCACTTCACGCTCACAGAATTCAATGTAGTGCCATTCATTGTGGCAAATGAAAAATGTCATTTTGCCCACCTCTCACTATAGAACGCCGAGCAAACGCTAATTTAAAATGTCTCATCTCCCTGTGCATGTTCAACGGTCCGATTGCCTCGACTCGGAAGAAAGAAGCCTACGAGGAGGAATCCCTCTTTATGAAAAGGCGTCCGGGTGGGACCCCAGGAGGATGATTCATGAATTAGGCTCAAATCTGCTGCTTCGTCAGAGTCGCTCAAGCAGGACAGCTGCGGCCGTTGCCGCTGACCTCTCAAACCAGCGGCCAGAGAGACCCTCACCTTCAAGGACAATTATTCTTTTGGCTCCATCGTCCAGCAGTCACAATAGCCCGCCTCCCTCTGGCCTTCCTTCCTTTCTTCCTCCTCCAATTTTGACACCTCCAACTTATTGCTGCAGTGCAAGGTCAGCATTTGCACCTGGGTGGAAAATCAAGTGTGCAGTAAATGAGTAATATATATATATATATATATATATATATATATATATATATATATATATATATATATATATATATATATATATATATATATATATATATATATATATTTTTTTTTTTTATTTTTTTTTTAATTACACACACACACACTCTGCAAGCAGTTGGAGCTCTCGCAGTGTTGCACTGCCCTCCAGTGGACAATAGCAGAGATGCACACCAGTATGTCAGCATGAATGGCCATTTAGTGCCCCTTCAACTTCTAAGAGTTTCACTTCCATGCTTGTTCAGGATCAACATTGCGATTGAAAAGGATTCTGTCACACATGTTGAGTCAGAAAGGAGAATGCGCCTTCAAAATTCAAGTGGAATTTTGGAGCTCACGCAAGTCACTCGAAACACACTCAAAGGAGTTTTGCCGTGACTCAGGTTTTCACCACTGTTGCACCATCGTTGGGTGTTGACAGTATAAAATTGTCATGTTCACACCTTTCGCTGGATCCTCACCAAAATTGAATGGGTTTTCATGAACTAGCCTTTCACAATATATATAACACGCAGGTTTTTTCTTTTTAAATCTTGCTAACAAAAAACTCACATGCAGTTCTGGAAAACAGCCAGCATAGATTAAGTCAAGGGATTCATACATAAGCTGTTTTTGTATTGTTCTTGCAGGCACAAAAACAACGTCCACTTTCTAATGAAACACAAAGCTTCAAATTTATTTTATGAAACAGTTGTTTTATTTTGTGACTCCTCTAGATAGCAATGTTAATTGAAATCAAGGGCTTTCGGTGTCAGTGTAATGTTTCGATCAGAGAGGGCCATCTAAAGAAGTAAAAAAGACTACAAGTGGTTAATGAAGCAAATATGGAGCGCACTATTGACTGGTGCTCTCCACTGACCGACATTCCAATAAGAAAACTCGTCTGGCACACATTTGAACATGTTTTGGATTTCTTCAGCAAACAATGACATCATGTCTAGCTCCTCATGTTAAGACTTTATTCAAATGGTTACATCTGTTGGGGGTGGGGGCAACCAAAATGGCCCAAGATTGGTTACCTTGTCATCACAATGCACCATGTGAGCCCAGCAATCAAATTTTTTTTTCTAAGCTGACTGACTGGGAACAAACACTATGAACCGGTTGCCACTGAGCACATATGGACAAAACTTTTCACTTTCTTTCCAGAGTCGCAAAACTTGCCCAACTCGAAGGCACCGTTGGTGCTAAAAGGTTCTGCGCACGTTTTGTTCATTCACGTTTGCCGTCTTTGGCAGGCGTCATCTTACCTTGGCCTGTCAATTGTTGCATTTTTTTTTACCACATCAAAGCTTCTATGTTCGAATTTGGTTTGATATTTTTCACAAATCTGATCTTTCCAAATTACCGACCCATCTAAAGTGTTGCTCTCTATGACGATGCAATGTTCAATGGCTCAATTTTTTTTTTTCCCTGTAGTTTCCACCTGACATCTCTAAGCAGCTCTCTCAAAATAGACGCTACTCTTTTCCACCAAGTGTTGAAAGAGACTGCAGGGAACCAATAATCAAATGAATGCGTAAAAAAATTTAAAAAAAAAAAAAAAAAAAAAAACGTTTTCGTTCCATGTGAGTTGTGTAGTGCATTGGTACTTGTTTGCCATTTTCACATGGAGCTTGCGCCCTTTTTGGGTTCGATGCCTTTCTCTTTCTGAAACTTGGCGATCTGATTAAAGATTTGCAAGAGGTTTGCCGGAAGGTCTTTTTTGGACTTCCCTTCGGGCAGCGAGATCTCTTCCTCCTGCTCGCTTTGGACTTCAGCTGGACTGGACCGGCTCCAACTGGCTTCAACTTTTGCCTTAGTGCCGCCATTCTCCGCCTGCATTTCGTCGTCATCGCCTCGGAAGGAATTGCGCCTGGAAAGATCTTTGCTATGAAAGGGTTTTCTGGAAAAGGCCGACTCAGACGACGAGCAAGAAACTCTGCGCTTCCTCTCGTCCAAGCTGTTTCTTTTGGGCCAATCGGTCGTTCTTTGTTGCCCGTTGCCTCGGCTCTTATTTTTCCCGCCTTCTCGGTCTGAACTGACGCTCCTGCTTTCCTTTCTTTGGCTCTCCCTGTGCGACGGCCACGAGCATTTGTCCTCCTCGGAGGACGATGACAAAGAATAGAGACAGATTCTCAGGCCATCACCTTCGTTGGCCTTCCTACTGGGCTCTCCACCTGCGCCAACCTCCCCCTCCTCGAAAGCCTCCCAGGGGTTCTGGTGGAGAAAGGTGGCGGCGGTATCGGGAGGTGGCGAGTAGCACTCCGACTCTTCGTCCTCTTTCTCCTTGCGCTTTTTGGCACGCTTACCCTCTTCGCTCTTCCTCCTGCCGCCACGATGGCGCTTGCTTTCTCGTGCCGACTTGCGCTTTTTCTTTTTCTTTCTTTTGGCTCTCCGGCGAGAGGACGATGACGACGAGGTGGACGATTTGCCAGAGGTAGAGGATGACGAAGATGAGCTGGATCTCTTTCGTTTTCGTTTCATCCTAGCAAAAAGAAAGACGCTGAGGACTTTTGATGGGGTCCAATACTTACTGTCCAGATTTGTCCAGGTGCGGTGCAGCATCCAATTCAAAGGGAAAGAAAGAACTCACCTCTTCTCATCTTTCATGATCTTACGCAATTTCTCAGCGCTGCTTTGACTGCTTTTGGCTTTTTCCTCCACTTCCTTCGCCAACGCTTCTTCCCGCAGGCGAATTGAATTCTTCATGGCCGCGAGGCGAGACAATTTGAGGCGCAACAACGGCCATTCGTAGAGAAAGTAAAAGCGCCGTGACCCATCACATGTAATCCATTGATGGAATTGCGTTGTTTCATGTCAAACACAGCCCAACGCAGAGAACGTGCACATGGTTTGCAGAGGACGCGGTTACGATGATGTGTTTACCATAGAAAAGTGGCGTCGTCCAAGAAACGGACAGCGGCACACACGTTTGAGGAGTTACAGGCAGAGACAAAAGGTCACAATGTTACCGTTTGACGATCAGAATGGGAAGCGGAGGCGGCGTCATTGTGTTCCACGGTTCATTCCCCCCCGCCCCACGGGACAAAGGCCGTGTCGGTCGGAAGGTCAAGTCCCAGGGTCACAAACAGATGCGCGCACACACACGCACAAACACACACACACAAATCTCATCAGCATTACAAACCGCATGGGGAAAATCGCAGAAAAAAACATTTGCCAAGAATGGGCTCGAAAAATAGCTTGGCCAGATGAAATATGCCACTTTGCAAAAAATAAAACAATGTGGTAAGATCAGCTATGAAGCTCTGTTGAAGTGAGCAAGCGAGTGAGCCGGCGCATTGAGGCCCGGCCACCCACCTGTATGGTCTGCATGATTTTTTTCAGGGCCTCCTGGGCCTCGGTGTTGGCGTCATCTAGAGAAAGCGCTCTTCGGTACACTCCTTCCGCTGTCACCAGCTTCTCTTGCTCCTCAAGTCTACGCGGGAGAAACACTTGACGTGATGTGACAGACAACCCTTGAGGCACTCCGGGTGATGATGTTAATTCCAACTTACTGTTTTCCTCTCTCAACCAGTGTTTGGCAGAGGTACTTCTTGGCATTGCGGTGATCCGGACAGGTCTCCAGGGCCAATTCAAAATCCGATATGGCCTTCATGATGACGCCTTTATTGGCATACCTGGGAATGGAACCCCATTCAAATACATCAGCAATCTTGTTTTTGCCTCAAATAAATTCAGAATAACTCACAGAGCTCCGCGTGCTACCAGGGCTTCCACATTATTGGTGTCGATGTCCAAAGCTTTGTTGTACTCATTCATGGCTTCCACATGGCGACCCTGCTTGAAGTGGTCCACGCCTACCTTAACACTGTGAGGCGAAGGGGGGGGGGGACGGACACAGAGGTCATTATGCGTCGTTGCCGTCCTGCAGGAGACGCTGCTGTGTCTTGTACCATTTCAAGGCCCAGGATGCAGATTGCTGCTTCCGGATGACAGCGGCAAAATCGTCCTTTTCAAACAGTTTGCTGTCGAGGCGAGAACCGTGACAACATTGTTACAGTGCGTGAGGAAAGCCCGTCAGACACATTTACCTCTGGAGGCCTCTCATCATCGACGGAGGATGGACGTCACTGACGCCAATTTTCTCCAGCAAGTAGTCCACCACACAGGGGTTATGGTAGCCATGGCAACACCTGAGTATGCGCTCGTACGTCTTGCTGGTGTCACTGGCCGCGCAAATGCTACGCCTGTGTCGAGGGTGCCGTGACAGTAATTTGACGTCATGTTTTTTGTCGACGTTGATTTGCATTTCGTTTGGATGTTATTGCTATTCGGTGCTCTTACTCGTACTGGACAGGAAGCTCCTCCCTGGTCATAACTCCGAGTTGGATGCAGTCTGATCTGGCAGAAATGGACGCTTGCATAAGGGAAACCGTTATTTTTTCCTGGTAGCGGTCAATGTCTTTCACACCAGCTAAAAAAAGAAGAAAAAAAAAACAACAAAGATTTTGATGATTTTGTCTACATAGCTGGCAAACAGTAGGAAAAGCCAACTTGAAAAGCTAGGGTACAAACATGTGAGCATTTGCTTGGTTGCTAAGTGCAACACGTATCAACAAAAAGAATCACCTCGGATTAAGTCGCCAATCTGGTAGTAGGACAAAGGATCGTCATGGCTGCCGGTTGAAGGGATTTCTTTAATGTGGCAAAGAGCCTAGGGTTCAAAACAAAAAATGCAGCGGTGAGGAGCGCTTCGTCACCCGCCACCTTGCCACTACAGCACTTGCCACCGATCGCTTCTTGTGTACAATGCCTGACTGCTATCTTACGGACAACTCCAGGTCTTCGATGTCTCTGTTCAGTCCTCCTGCCGTGCAAATGAGCGTGAGAAAGAAGCCGTATTCGCGAACATTGTTGATCCTTCCCATCACGATGTCTCCGGGTTCTAAATCCCGGTAAAGCATAGCCCTTCTCTCCTCAAAAGGCACCTCCATGAATAACTCCAGCGGTGGCATGACAGCATACGCCTCTGCAAAAGACAAGACAATTCTGAGGTACTCGCCACAAGTCACACTCCACACTTAACCACGCACATTAATTCCGCTGAATTTTTATATCCGAGCTAATAATGACATCAGACTCAGGATAAGATCTGCAGATATTGAATCGTTTTTGTTGAAATAGTGAAACTGTTTTAAAATGAAGTGCAAAGTGTGGACAACCTGCCACTTCTTCCTGTCCTCCTCCTCCTCCTCCTTCTTCTTCTTCTTCTTTCGGAGTTGCAGTCTTCCATGACGGACTGAAAAGAATGTCAGCCTTGCGAGCAATGAACTGCTCCACAAGGGGGCTGCTCTGCTCTTCGCCATTTCTGTCAAGGGGCACAAAGAGATCTTGACAGGATATCATTTGAACCCGAGGAGCTACATTTCGTCACACGATATTTCGTCGTCCCTTGCCTAACAGAAAGGTGCTTTGCTAGAGGAAATTATAAATCTTCTGTGGAGGGGTATCAATCATTAAGATTGTCATCATTACTCCGTGGAGAATACATGTGTGTGAATGAAAGGGTGGACAGTCACACGGTGCGTTTACAAGGAGAAGATGCACGCCTTCAAGTACTTGGGGTCCACTATCCAGGTGAAAGAGGGTGGGGTGAAGAAGTGTCAGGCTGATTCCATGATTGAAGTACAGTATTAAGGGAAGCTACACAAGAGATGAGATGTTAAGGGCTAGAGATGATAGCAATAATAAGAAAAGAGAAGTGGCACAGGTGCTTAGATTCCCTTTGGGCAGCAAAAACTGGAAGCTTTGGAGATGAAGGCGGTTCAGGCGTGCAGAAATTGGTAGGAGGCTGGAAATGCTGTTTACCTCTCATACGGAGTCTTGCACAGGTCAGCCACCACCGCTTGAAAGTCGGGGTTCTCGGTTTGTTCGCATTTCAAGGTGTTGAACAATGATTCGCCGTGATACGTCAGACACTGCCTCAACAAGTCCCTGTCCATTATGCGCAAAAGCAGCGATGCCTTACATTATTTTACTCGGGAAAAGAAATCGACAGAGACACAATTAATGCCCAATAGATATGAATGGAATTCATAAAGCGAGCGAGCCGTCTGATTTGGAATGAGCAATGCTGTATATCTAGCGAACACGATTACTAGCGGTGCAAACGCAAACTTCCAAGCAATGGAAACAGAACGATAGGTTGCGCCTGTTTGCTACATTTGTAAAACAAAACGAAAAAACATTAGTCAGATAATAAACCTTTTCGTCAAGACTATAGTTTACCCCGAATGGGAAAGGCATTTTTTTCCCACCATACAGCTACCATGAGTGCTCTCTACTTAAATGTCTACGGAACTACAAGCTGCCATACCACTGAGCATGCGCACACTGTGTTACACTACAAATTGTCGTGTCAAACAAATCACTACTAGGAACCATAATAATAATATTTAATAATAACCAAAATTAAAATAATAATAAAAGTAAATAATAATAAAAAACACAATAAATAACAAAAAAACAAAAGTATATCGGTAAACCCACAAACTTGTATAATCAGCTTATTTAAAAAACAAACACATTTGAATAGTAGAATTAGGGAAGTCTCAGACCCTTAAATATTAATTAACTTTCAAAGTAAAAAACGAAATTGATGAGGAGGTTTGTTGAAATCATACCGATGTGCTCAAAAACCAGTTTGACAACCTTAATGGGAATTTGTTCCTTGTTGATTAAGTTCAGTGTATTGTCTGCTTATTACTAGCCACCTGACACCAACTGGGTAATAAGGGTCAATTGCCAGGTCATACAATTCTATACAATGTTTAACTTTCTTTTTTTTTCAAATTAGGGATTTGAGTTTCAAAGATCTACAGCCTCCCTCTGAACGGACCTTGCTCCCAAGCTGAGGGTGGAGCATGAACAAGGAAAGAGCAAAAAGCAAAATCATTCCTGGAAATGAGCATAATACACTTATTCTGGCTGGAGAGACCTAACTTGGTTGTCACCATGAAGATGAAAAGAAAAATCCTCTTTTGGATCTGTTTGCATGGATATTTGTATGCATCTTTTCAAGGTAAGTTTTGCTTCAAGCATTTTGTAGTTTGTTTAGCACAAAATTGAAAGATGCCTGATTTTTATGACTGAAAGGATTAACAAAATCACTTAAGAAAACTGGACGGACGGACGGACGGGCGGGCGGGCGGGCGGGCGGATGGATGGATGGATGGATGGATGGATGGATGGATGGATGGATGGATGGATGGATGGATAGATAGATAGATAGATAGATAGATAGATAGATAGATAGATAGATAGATAGATAGATAGATAGATAGATAGATAGATAGATAGATAGATAGATAGATAGATAGATAGATAGATAGATAGATAGATAGATAGATAGATAGATAGATAGATAGATACTTTAGTGATCCTCGGTGGAAGTTAAATACATAAATAGATAGACAATATAAACATCGGACACAAACAAATCAATAACAAAAGAGAGGAAGACAATAGATCTGATTAAATTAAATAGATGGGTTAATAATAAATACTATTAATCAAATAGATCAAATAAATAAATAAACAAACAGATCAATGTGATGGGCACAAACATGTTTCCACAAAGAACTTGTCTGTGAACATGCACTCTACTTTTAACACTGAAGCGTAGCCTAGTCTTTATTACGTGTCAACTTCTCAATCTAATTTTTGTTTTTGTTATTTAAGAGGCCTGTCTGGTCAGGGTTTATGATAGTTATATTTTGGCAAACTTTATTTCTCTCAGACTTAACAGCCAATCGACTAAACATGTTTTTGCTGTATAGATACAATTCATGTAGACATTGGTCTGACTCAGTTTCAAACTACCGCAGTTATAGATTCAGCTCAGCCAACCATGACTGCAGGAACCAGCACTGCAGCAGCATTGGAAGACGATAACTCGACCACGCCTGGGATTCTAACCAACACTAGCAGTGAGCTCAATACTACAGTTGTTTCCCACCAATGTGGAACAACAACCATAGAAAAGGATTTGAGAACCGAATCTATCATTTCCACAGACACGACAAAAACCACTTTGAATAGAACAACGCCTGCAACAACTCAAGACCCATTAAAAACAACCACAGTTACAATCAGTAGAACCACACTTGCAACAACACAGACATCCCAAAACACAACCATATCCACAAGTCTTGCAACAGCCATACCATCCACGACTTCTGCACCCCAAAAGACACCCACATTCACAGCTAACTCAGAATGTTCAACAACAGCAAACAGACTGACGACTACAGCAGCTCCACACATAGCCATGATCGCATCAGCAACCAAAAACATTTCGATGACTACCACTATCACAACTACCACTGTTGGTATAGCTACAACTACCACATCAATCACAACCATGACTAGTGCAACACAAAATACCAATACAAGCATATCGTTAACACCTAAGTTGATGACTAGCATCCCCGTGACTACCGCAACCCAAACCTCATTAAACACAACCACACCCACAAATAGTACAACACCAGGTACCAGAAGCAAAACCATGACAACAACCCCAAACACAATCAAATCTACAAATCCTGCATCTACAATTTCCAGGACTGGAAACACAAGCACAAACATAGCAAGAGTTACTAGCGTGCCAAAAAGCACAGGTTCTTCAACCACAACAAACGGATCCGTGACTGAAGTCACTCAGGACACTAGCATGTCCTCATCTGCAAGAGCTAAGACATCTTTGATTGACATCACCACAGCCCCACAAAACTCAACTATATCCTCAACTAGCCCAATGCCGAGTGCAATACCAACAAATCACACAATGACTAGTGCAAAGCCAATCTTCGATACAATCTTAGCCCAAACAGCTGAAAGCGCATCTGTGACTACAGCTACCCAAAACCCAACAGCGGCTTCCAAAAGCCAGAGCTCAGCTGCAAGCATATCCCAAACATTCGAAACAATGACAAGTGCACCTGTGACTACTGCTGCCCCGAGCCCATTGAACACAACCATTTCAACAACTAGTACAATGCCAAGCACGTCAACAGAGACTATGACAATCACAACAATGACGACCCGAGCCCACAACATAAATTCGACGATATCACCTGAAGCAACAAGCATACCTGTGATTACCCAAAGCACAAAAATAGCAATCACAACCGTTTCGACATCGAGTGCAGTGCCAAGCGCAGCATCTGCAACAACAACCACGACCATGCAAACAAGTCCTGCGACAGCACCGCCATCCCAAAACACAACCGCCCCACCAACATCATTGACAGTGCCAAAAAGCGCTGAATCTTCAAGCATAACAAAGAGCCCCATGACTGCAGTGAGTCCAATCACGACTGATTCCAGATCTGCAACAACAAACACATCTACGACAAGCATCGCCACTACGCCACAAAACACAAGTATTCCCACAACCGGCACAATCCTGAGTGCTCCGATAGCAATGACAACCATGACCAATCGCCAGAACACAAATATAACCATGTCATCAACAAGGACAAGCGTACCTATGACCATTGCAAGCCAACAGCTATCAAAAACAACAATGTCTGCAATGAGCTCAACAAAAACCACCACACTTGCATCAAGAAGCACAACAACTCCAAACACAAGCTTGTCCACAAGCGCTGCGACGCCACTTAGCATGTCAACGGAAACTTCTGACACAACCACGTCCACATCTGGAACAAGTAACACATTGGAAATCACGCCACAAGACAACATTAAATCTCCACCTAACCCGATTACAATATCAACAGCGTCAACTGTCACAACACCCCAAAACGTAAATACAACCATGTCCCTGACAACTGAAACTGTGACAAGCATACCTGCGATTTCCAAAACTCATACAATGCCCAGCATCACACCTGCAACAACACAGACCAACGTGATCATCACAACCTTCAACCATACCAGATCCACAAGTCCTGATGGAGCATCCCAAAGTCCAGCCACTTCTACAGCAACGACAGTGCCGAGCGCCACACAATCCTCAACCGTGGAAAACAGGCCCCTGACTACAGCCACTCCAGACACGAGCCTGTCCACACTTGGAAAAAGCACAAGTGTGACCACAGCAACTCAAAGCGCAACAAAATCCACAACCAGCGCAGTCCCGAGCAACGCAATGGCAACGGAGAGCACAGCAATGGCCGCCACAGCCCAAAGTGTAAATACAACCATGTCCCAGATGCCTGAAACAGTGACAAGCATACCTGCGATTGCCAGAACTCATACAATGTCCAGCAGCACACCAGCAACAACACAGACCAACGTGATCATCACAACCTTCAACCAAACCATTTCCACAAGTTCTGATAGCGCATCCCAAAGTCCAGCAACTTCTACAGCAGCGACGGTGCCGAGCACCGCACAATCCTCAACCGCGGAAAAGAGACCCCTGACCACAGCCACTCCAGACGCTAGCCTGTCCACACTTGGAAAAACCACATGCGTGACCATGGCAAATCAAAATGCAACCAAATCCAACACCAGCGCAATCCCAAGCACCGCAATGACAACGGCAAACACAGCAGTGGCCACCACACTTGCAACAAATAGCACAACAACTCCAAACACAAACGTGTCCACAAGCGCTGCGACGCCACTTAGCATGACGACGGCAACTCTTGACACAACCACATCCACATCTGGAATAAGTAACACATCGGAGATCACCATCACGCCACAAGACAACATTAAATCTACACCTGGCCCGATGCCAATCTCAACAGCGTCAACTGTCACAACAATGCCTACCACACCGCAAAACTTAAATACAACCATGTCCCCGACACCTGAAACAGTGACAAGCATACCTGCGGTTTCCAGAACTCATACAATGTCCAGCAGCACACCTGCAAACACAGAGACCAATGTGATCATCACAACCTTTAACCAAACCAGATTCACAAGTCCTGATACCGCATCCCAAAGTCCAGCAACATCTACAGCAACAACGGTACCAAGCACCGCACAATCCTCAACCGCGGAAAACAGACCCCTGACTACAACCACTCCAGACACGAGCCTGTCCACACTTGGACAAAGCACAAGCCTGACCACGGCAACTCAAAACGCAACCAAATCCACAACCAGCGCAATCCCGAGCACTGCAATGACAACGGCAAGCACAGCAATGGCCACCACACTTGCAACAAAAAGCACAACAACTCTAAACACAAGGGTGTCCACAAGCGCTGCGACTCCACTTAGCATGATGACGACAACTCCTGACGCAATCACGTCCACATCTGGAACAAGTAACACATCGGAGATCACCATCACACCACAAGACAACATTAAATCTACACCTAGCCCGATGCCATTCTCAACAGCGTCAACTGTCACAACAATACCTACCACACACGAAAACGTAAATACAACCATGTCCCTGACACCTGAAACAGTGACAAGAATACCTGTGATTTCCAGAACTCATACAAGGCCCAGCAGCACACCTGCAACAACACAGACCAACGTGATCATCACAACCTTCAACCATAGCAGATCCGCAAATCCTGATGGAGCAACCCAAAGTCCAGCCACATCTACAGCAACGACAGTGCCGAGCGCCACACAATCCTCAACCGTGGAAAACAGGCCCCTGACTACAGCCACTCCAGACACGAGCCTGTCCACACTTGGAAAAAGCACAAGTGTGACCACAGCAACTCAAAGCGCAACAAAATCCACAACCAGCGCAGTCCCGAGCAACGCAATGGCAACGGAGAGCACAGCAATGGCCGCCACAGCCCAAAGTGTAAATACAACCATGTCCCAGATGCCTGAAACAGTGACAAGCATACCTGCGATTGCCAGAACTCATACAATGTCCAGCAGCACACCTGCAACAACACAGACCAACGTGATCATCACAACCTTCAACCAAACCAGATCCACAAGTTCTGATAGCGCATCCCAAAGTCCAGCAACTTCTACAGCAGCGACGGTGCCGAGCACCGCACAATCCTCAACCGCGGAAAAGAGACCCCTGACCACAGCCACTCCAGACGCTAGCCTGTCCACACTTGGAAAAACCACATGCGTGACCATGGCAAATCAAAATGCAACCAAATCCAACACCAGCGCAATCCCAAGCACCGCAATGACAACGGCAAACACAGCAATGGCCACCACACTTGCAACAAATAGCACAACAACTCCAAACACAAACGTGTCCACAAGCGCTGCGACGCCACTTAGCATGACGACGGCAACTCTTGACACAACCACATCCACATCTGGAATAAGTAACACATCGGAGATCACCATCACGCCACAAGACAACATTAAATCTACACCTGGCCCGATGCCAATCTCAACAGCGTCAACTGTCACAACAATGCCTACCACACCGCAAAACTTAAATACAACCATGTCCCTGACACCTGAAACAGTGACAAGCATACCTGCGATTGCCAGAACTCATACAATGTCCAGCAGCACACCAGCAACAACACAGACCAACGTGATCATCACAATCTTTAACCAAACCAGATTCACAAGTCCTGATACCGCATCCCAAAGTCCAGCAACATCTACAGCAACAACGGTACCAAGCACCGCACAATCCTCAACCGCGGAAAACAGACCCCTGACTACAACCACTCCAGACACGAGCCTGTCCACAGTTGGACAAAGCACAAGCCTGACCACGGCAACTCAAAACGCAACCAAATCCACAACCAGCGCAATCCCGAGCACTGCAATGACAACAGCAAGCACAGCAATGGCCACCACACTTGCAACAAAAAGCACAACAACTCTAAACACAAGGGTGTCCACAAGCGCTGCGACTCCACTTAGCATGATGACGACAACTCCTGACACAACCACGTCCACATCTGGAACAAGTAACACATCGGAGATCACCATCACGCCACAAGACAACATTAAATCTACACCTAGCCCGATGCCATTCTCAACAGCGTCAACTGTCACAACAATACCTACCACACACGAAAACGTAAATACAACCATGTTCCTGACACCTGAAACAGTGACAAGAATACCTGTGATTTCCAGAACTCATACAAGGCCCAGCAGCACACCTGCAACAACACAGACCAACGTGATCATCACAACCTTCAACCATAGCAGATCCGCAAATCCTGATGGAGCATCCCAAAGTCCAGCCACATCTACAGCAACGACAGTGCCGAGCGCCACACAATCCTCAACCGTGGAAAACAGGCCCCTGACTACAGCCACTCCAGACACGAGCCTGTCCACACTTGGAAGAAGCACAAGGGTGACCACGGCAACTCAAAACGCAACCAAATCCACAACCAGCGCAATCCCGAGCGTTGCAATGACAACAGCAAATACGGCAATGGTCGCCACACCCCAAAACACGTATACAACCATTTCCCAAACTTCCAAAACACTGCCAAGCACACCTGCGATTACTTCGAGTCCAGACCCTCGAAACACAACCATGTCCGGAACCAACACAACAACCGCATCTACAAAAACCATGACTATGCAAGGTGAGCATTTCCTTTGACTTCCTTTCATGACATCATTTTGATATTTTTTTTTTGTCTATGTTTACGTTTCTCAATTCCAGCCGGGTCTCGGTTTCTGGTTCATATGAAGATGAAGTTAAAAGTGTTTGATGGGATTAGCAATGATAACATCATTGAATTTATTGAAGCGGTAAGTGGAATTTATGTGCATCAGCAATATAGATAATTATATAGAGGGTACTGGAATTTTCACTTTGTTCTTTTGATACAGCTTTTCAGAGAGCAGCTTCTGAGGGGAGCATCATACACCGTCAACGTCTCTCAATTTCAAAAAAGGGCCCATTAAAGCTTTGCTACTACTGTTGGATTGATCGTCAAGAATCCATACAAGTTATGGCAAAACAAAGCATGATGATTATTTGTGCGCGTCTGTGTGAATAAAATTGTTAGGGTTGACAAATTAATTTGATTGTATGATTATGTTGGAATGTTGACTAGAATAATTAACTTTGTTAAAACCTTCCACCTTACCTTGAACCGTTTAAACTTTCCACATTCCCTGCAGTTGTTGAAACGTTCCAAATGATGTGGAAACATTCTTGCTTAACCAATTTGCAGAGGTGACCCCCAAAACATGTTCACTCTCACCCCCACCCTGTTTTCGCTCAATAAAGTAAAAGTTAGACTGCTTTCAAGCTCCTCTGTAGGGTGATGATGACTTTCTCCGCTTGCAAGCGTAAAATGGGCATATTCTCTCATGTGGTTCTTGCATAAAAGTGGGGAAAACTATCAAAAATCTTCCTCCAAGACTGTGTGTGACAAACTCACCAAATAGCGCATACTCTGATATGCCCGTGTGGTGCAATTACTATATCAAAATACCAATCACAGATTATATTGGTCAAGTCAAAAGTTTAATTTTTAAGAACAATTAAAAACACTAAAAAACAAACATTGATAATTCATACTACCTCAACTTAAAATTCTGGTGAATTTCATTTTTTGTAATCAATCATGCTGATATACACACTTGTCTGCAAACACCTTTCACTTGCCTTCAGGTGGGCATTATTGCATGAAAAATTGATACAAAAAATGCTTTTTTTAATTTTTTTTTCCTGTTATCTATCTCCCAGCACTTGCAAAAGGCGCCACAGCTGTCTAAAGTGCAGCAAATAGGCATCATTCGTATGCTTGGCGAGATGCGGCCAGAAATTGGGCCACCAATTATGGCGTTTCAGGTCCGCAAGCCACATCCACGCAGCCGGGAGCAGTGGCAGCCTACAAGTAAGACAAACTCACTCAAACAAGGTCCATCTACAATTGGAAATATATTTTCTTTCAATGTAGGGGTGTTTTATGAGGGGTTTTTTTTATATTCATATTTTTTCTTCTTCTGAAAACTCAGGATATTTCAACCCCCACATTTGAATGGAAAAAAAAACCCAAAGAAAAAGCTGACCTGCAGGTGGTCATGATGGCTGAGGATATAAAGCGCCCCCGGTCCTGAGATCCTGAGGACCTGCGCTCCAGTCCAGCCTTCCACAGGTGTGGCCGGGACAAAGAGAACCTGCTGCATGCACTGCAAAAACAAACACGTGGTTGCTCATTCAATTCGAAAGCCTAAAAGCAAATCCCCGTAGATGACACACGTACCTTTAAATAAGAGAAGGAAAAGCATTGTCCGGCCTCTTTCGCAACTCGGCCTTGGAAAAGCGCCGCCAACCGACTTGCCATCTGTTTGGCTGACCACGCGCGATCAATGGTGATCCGGGCAGTCAGTCCCATGGCTGAAAGTGCAGCTTGCGCTTTGCCTTGTGGTGCCGTGTTCCTGTGGAGACACAGAATTAGAACACCTTATCCATCTTTATTGTCTCAGCTGGCACAATATGGGAACTGCTACGTTCAGTCGAAATTAATAAAAATAAGGAATTGACAACAGGGCTCGCACAAGGCATGAGGATTATTCATGGACGTCGCCGAGAAATATTGGATAGATTTCCTCTCATCACCTGCCGATTTCTCCTTCAACGTAGAGGCCTCTGGGCAAGCAGAAAACATCTTTGACCACCAGGCCGCTCTGCTGAGGAGTCAGCGGCTTCCATTTCATTCGGCTCGCTTTGCAGCTAAATGTCTGCAAGAGGTGTTTGTTCAAGATCAATTTGGTTCCTCAACTCAAATAAAAATGAAATAAAAAAATATCCGAGTTGCTACGTTCAAGTCACAAAAACAATGGACAACAATTTGCGTTGATTGACTGATGACATCACGAGTGCTCCTTTGGATTTAGATTAGATTATCAGAAGTCCACATGTGCAATACTGTGTGCAAGTAATCATGCAAACAAACCAAAAAAAAAAAAGAAAGACATTTGTTACCGGGGTGATGAGCCCCACAAGTTGAGCCTTGGACTTTGTGAGGTGAGGAAGCACCTGAGACAGCAAAGAAAAAATTTAGCAAGTCAGCACTGTCCTTCTACAGAGAAAATAACATGACCGAAGACTGCGAGCAATTAGGCCTTTCAAAGAGAAAGGGAAATTTGGATTGATGTGCGAAGGTTACATAATGAGCACATGGCGCTACCTCCATTTCTATCTCGATGTCCTCCATGAAGACAAGGGGAGGGGGGCGGCTTCCACAATTTGCACTTTCACTGGATGGGGTCACCATGTTGGGTTGAGGTTTGGACTTCTGCACTCCATCTTGCTGGGCTTCAACCTCCAGTATTGGCTCTTCCTCACAAATGACGACCAGAGGATGCTCCAAGTTCTTCAGCGTCAAAAAATAAAATTATATAAAAAAAGAAATGACAGTAGCGACAACTAGTAGTGTTGATGGCATTTTTTTTTTTTTTTTTAATGGCTTGCTTTTTGGTAGAAACTACTTATTATTCTATCAATTTCAATGTCAGCCTGCGATATTTCCCACAATTGGAGATTCCTTATTGAAAGCAGCAACAGTGAGCTCGTACCTGGTAAGCGCAATGGTCTTCCTCCAGCTCTTGTGTTGGAAGCACTTCACGGGTTTCGTGGAAAGAGAGTGATTCCATTTCAATGTTTTCCTTGGCGGCCAGCAAAGTCTCTTTCCTTTCATTTGGCTTCATCCTAATTTGCAACAACTGCAGCTGATTAGCCCGAGAAGTGCTTAGCTTTGTTTTTTGTCAAGACTGACAACTTATTCCTTAGCTTGTTAAAACCTTAAAACTTAAAAACCTTGCAAGTTGGATCCTTCATGCGTTTTTCTTGACTCCTAACTCATTTCATGTCTTTTTGTGGTTTCCTCTGCTTGAACATACCTTTCCATTCTAACAGAGGCATGAGCTCATCACCCCAGCTGAGCTCTTGCAGCAACTCTCCAGCCTTGATTGGTTTGCATTTATATTCATGCCTTTCCATTTATTGGCCAAGAGAAGTAGTCAGGGGAGGGGCGGTTCATCGCACAGCTCCAATTGGACAATGACCTTTTACAAGTCTAAAAAAACAACATGGGTGACCTTTGTGACTGTCGGAACTCCTACATGCGCTGCTTTCATAATGTTAAGTGTTCAGACCCAATCGCCACTCTGCAACTGAATGTTTGCATGATATATTTCAATGATGAGCAACGAGGCGCAGCCCCCAAGAGGCATGAGTAGCCCGCAGGCCCGCTCCAAGACAAAACCGATGGCGTGACCACTTGGCAGTGTTTGTGACACCCATACTGTAAACAGCAACTAAAGCAACTGTAGCCAACATGATCAAGAGTTTGCATGCACACGTTAGGCCAATAAGTGTCTCTGGCTGCAGGTCAACAAGTGAGGTAAGAAGTACGAAGCTGTTCCGTCATCAGGTATGAGCTCCAAAAACTCTGCAGGACTTGTCTCCATGGCAACAACCACCAGCGTCTCTGTTGGGATCAATGAATGTGGGAGTAAATCTCAATCCTCAAACATTACGCAATCTTAAATTTGCATACAGTTCTGTATTGAGTGCGCTTAAGACACATGTTGCGGCTAATAAACCGTCTGTACCTTTGAGAGCCGCCAACAGAATCCTGTTGTCCGACGCGGTTCTTGTCCGATTGCAGAGTTCTGGGAGCAGCTTCTTCCACCACAAATCCTAAAGTTTGGGCACACTTCATGAGCAAGCAAAATAAACCCACAGCATCCACCAGCACTCCTATAGACTGACCATGTGTTGATCTTGCAAGTGGTGATTGGCGTAAGCAATAATAGCCTGGGGGCATCGCTCCAGAAGCTCTTCAATGCTGCGGTCATACTGCCCTCTTCTGGTGGCGCACAGGATGTGCAGGCTGAAGCCCCACAAGGTTTTGTCTGGCAGACTTTCCAACAAGGGTGTGACTGAGCCCACAGACAGCGACGGTCCGCAGAGGAGTGACTGCAGATAATGCAAAGTGGCCCGATCCTACAGTACCAGTAATGCAGACACACTTTGCAAGACTGTCCAAACGCTCTCCTTTCAAAAACACATTAAGAATATAACCAGGATTGCGTTTTTTCACCTTCGTAATATTGCTAAGATTCGTCCTATCCTCTCGACCGGGGATGCGGAAACTATTATACATGCATTCGTCACGTCGCGCCTGGACTACTGTAATGTATTATTCTCTGGTCTTCCTAAATCCAGTATTAAAAGTCTACAGTTAGTGCAAAATGCCGCTGCGAGGCTGCTCTCACGGTCAAGAAAATTTGATCAGATTACCCCAATATTAGCCGAATTACATTGGCTCCCGGTCCATTTAAGATGTGACTTCAAGGTTCTTCTACTAACCTATAAAGCACTGCATGGCTTAGCGCCTTCATATCTCGTCGACCTAGTCGTTCCTTATGTTCCGTCTCGTAACCTTCGTTCGCAAAACGCTAGTCTTTTAGTTATACCAAGGGCCAAGAAAATGTCTGCAGGGTCTAGAGCAGGGGTCACCAACCTTTCTTAAACCGAGAGCTACTTCCTGGGTACTGATTAAGGCAAAGGGCTACCAGTTTGACACACACTTCTGAAATAGCCAATTTACTCAATTTAGCTTTCACTTTGTTATTATTGTCATTTCCAGTTCTCATGTATGTGATTTTAACAAGAATAGCAAAAATAAAGTCAAACCTTGGTTTTCGACCACAATCCGTTCCAGAAGGCGGTTCGAGAAGCAAATCGGTCGAATTCCGAATCCATTTTTCCCATTACAAATAATAGAAAAAATTTTAGTCCGTTCCAAGACTAAAAACCCCCCCCTTTTTTTTTAAAACATTTTTTTCATTTGCGCATTTTTCTCCAATCGCGCAACTGCAGCGCACCACCGAACGCGCAACCGTACCGCGTCGCCGACCGCGCAACTGCACAGCGCTGGTCGCATTATTGTGACAGAGCCGTCGCTGAAATTTAGAAAATATTTTTAAAGTCCTGATGTACTTTCTAAAATTTAAGTGGACTTCAGTGCGCGGGGAGCTTTATTTGGTCCGATCGCGCAACTGCAGCGCGCCGGGCGCTCAGTGTCGCATTGCTTTAAGAGCGTCTTTGTGTTTTAGGACGGCTTTTCTGCTCCCACTTGCTTTCTTTGGAGGCATGATTAGGGGCTAATACAATCCTCAAAGTAACGAAAATACAATAACTACTGATTCAGTCGGCATCCGGGCCGCGCGGTCGGGTTTTCTCGGGTCCTCCCGGCTCATCTCGTGAGGTTCGACCTCCGAATTTTGTTCAACAACCGAAGCAAAAAAAAACTCGAATTTTTTGTTCAAATTACGATTTTTTCGAGAACCGGGACGTTCGGAAACCGAGGTTTGACTGTAAAATAAATAGATGCAGCTCACTGACAAGTGCCGCTATTTGAGCTAATTTTAGAACAGTCCTGCGGGCGACTCATGCGGTCCTCACGGGCTACCTGGTGCCCGCGGGCACCGTGTTGGTGACCCCTGGTCTAGAGCATTCTCTATTCGGGCTCCAGAGCTTTGGAATGCCCTACCAATGGATATTAGAACTACTACCTCAGTAGAAACATTTAAGACACGTTTAAAGACACATTTCTATGAGATGGCCTTTAACTAACTTGTGATGGCCGATTTGGCCGGAGTTTGTTCTGTTCTCTCTGCCCACCTCCTCCCCGGCTGGGGAGGAGGTTAGGTGGCTCAAAAGCGGATAGCGGCTGGCTGGATTCTCAGGGACCAGTTCGGGATGGGGGAGCTGCGGCTCGGCCCCCTTGAGGACACTGCCAGGACAATCGAGGACACCTCCGACATCCATTTTTTTCATTGATTTTCATATTATGTATTACTTGTGTACTCTCTGCATCCATTATAACCTGGTGATCCTGAAAGGGGGATCCTTCCATCTGTGGTCCCTTCTCAAGGTTTCTCATTTTCCCCTGGTAGGGTTTTTTTTTTTGTTTTTCCTTGCCCTTTTGGGAGCTTATGATCAGGGGATGCTTTGAGAATAATTGTCAATTTTGGCTATGTGAAGCCCTTTGAGACTGTTTGTGATTTAGGGCTATACAAATAAACTTGACTTGACTTGACTTGTTGATTCTTACCTGCATCTTGTGTAATGCCTCCTGATGTTGAAAGTTGGTACTGTGAAGTGGACTGAGAACAAAAAGCCAGGGATACAAAGCACCGTAATGGGAACAGGAATTGATCTGAAACAGACCAACCACACAGATTTTTGAAGATGATAATGTATTTTCAATAGTCTGACCAAAAAGTTGTATTTGAATATTTTAGCAAAACACGTTTTCAAAGTGTTATTGTTTTCTCCATCTATAGATTTTGAGGAGAAAAAATGTCAGCAACTTTACCAGATCGTCAGCGCTCTTTAACGACTTCCGTGTTGGAGGTTCATGGAGACATTTGTCTGTGCTCGTGTGTATCAGTCGCTCGATGTAGACTGACGACAATCGGAAGAGAAGCTCTTGAATGACACCTTGTTGTGATGACGCCATCAGCGTTGCCTCCCAGAAATCCACCTGCAAGCTGTTTCCACAGCCCAACGTCTACATAGGCATGAGAACGGTGCTTATCCCTGGGCCGGCCTCTGACAACAAACGTTGTGACGACTTGATGCTACCTGAAACATTTGGTCCACCTGCTCAAGGTGAACTTTGTTGTTCTCGTGCAGCGCGACCATGGACGCCACCAGCAGGCCAGGCTGGGACTTGACCATTTGTTGGCTCAACGCTGTGGGGCAGATGTCAGCGTGCTGGCCTCCGCCTCCGCCGTGCAGCAGCAGCCTTGGCTCCTCGATGAAGCCATACACCAGCACCATCTCAAAACGCAGAGACAGTTGTAAACTTGGACCGGATTCACCACCACTCCCCACCCTCTCACCTCGGCATGTCTCTCCATCAGCTGTGTGTACTGTGGCAGATCATCGAATTGCAGCGTCATGGTTGCCATGGTGATTGTCAGCGCAACAGACACGCCTGCGCTGTCCTCCAGATGTTGCAAGATTTGAAGTGTCCGGTGAGGGTCTACATTTACCATAGTTGGGCTGGCGCACACGCTGACAAGCTGGGAGGGTTCTGATTGGCTAAAAATGTCGATTACCTCATCGGCCGCTTCCTAGGAAAACAAAAGTGATGCATTTGTTGCAACGACACAATAAGCTAACTGTGTGGCTCACATCTGCAGTTTTTGTTTTGTGGCGTGTCCGCATTACCCGAGTGAGATGCAGGTCGGTCTCTTCTAAAAGGAAATGCTTCAGGTAAAACAAAAAGCCCGGGCCGTAGGTGTGTGGGCTGCTCGGCAGGGGGCGGTTTCTGGCCATGACGTCGATGACTGATTGGCCCGACATTCTGTAGTAAGGCAGCGCCTGGTGACAGTGTCTCTGGCTTCCCCTTTGGTGATGACAACATAAGAGCGGAATTTTAAGAAGAGCTCATGAAGTCCTTCTGATCCCAAGTCTTGACGCTAACATTTAATTCTTTCCAGCAAGTGGCGCCAATACATTAATGGGTGTGATAAGATGACGTGAGAAAGTGTCACCTGCTGAAACAGTCTGCCAGCTGAGCGCAGTTCTCCCTGAACGCCTCCTCCAACTCTGCTTCGTCAGGACGGCCATGTGCGGGGCCGCCGCCACGCCACCACGGCTGACGAGCCTGGAGCGAGGCCGCACGGAGCAGCAGGTGAGCTTCGCTCAGGAGGTGCCCAAGGCTCTGCGCTTGCTGGTTGTTCTGCGCGTAATGCTGGCTGTATTCAACCTGAGCAACGGACGCATGGAAAACAAAGAAGTTTGCACGTTTTGATGAAAGCTGCATTTCAAGTCACTGCCTCTACGTTACCATTTCTCGGTAGAGAGTGAGCGGGGGAACGGTTTCAACCACATAGAGATTCCATCCATGTCCGACAGCACCAGTGTCCTTGGGAGCAGACGCAGTCCACCTCTTGCTCCTGAGGTCAAAGGGCACACAGACAGGAAATTGGAAATATACTCAAAAAGAACAAGTTGACCCCAGATTTGGGTCGAAGTAGATTGAGACTAAGGCTCTGATACAGACTTTAAGTTGATAACCAAAAAAATGCCGCATCATTAGAGACATCAATCGACACAAATATCATCAAATAAAACTACTGTGAAAAAAACAGATACAGTAAATGGAATAGTCGGTATGAGTTGTGGCTATTGCTCATCATAGCGTAAAATGGATGTTTTGATTTGAAGCGACGTACAGGCCTCGACGTTGCGCGTTGCGTTCGGTCTCCTCCGGCGCGTCGACGTCAGCGGCAGAGAACAGGATAACGTGACGGCCGTACGTGCACACCGAGCGAAGGCCGATGAACAGCTGCATCCTCAGGGCGCACACCTCCAGGTTGCAGGGCGGACAAGCCTGCCGACACGCAAATGCCACTTTTAGTAGAAATCCGCCCCCTACAACTATTTTTGAGGTTCACAGGTTTGTCTTTGGACTGTGGCTCATCTCCCTGTGTGTTTTCTTTCGGCCAGACTCGTACCCTCATTGTGGTATCAACGTAGGGGTCCTCCAAGCGGGCCGCAACTGCTGCGCAACGCACCGTGAAGCACTGCAGTGCGTTCCTAACACACAGTCAGACGCACATTCGCACGTGAGTCACATCACAGTGACAGAATTCTATGAGATTACCTTCAGGATTAAACGAGACAGAAAAGCAAACGCGAGTATATCATGCAAACATGTCATGCACTGTCAAGTGAGGAGCGCATTCATTTCCCAGACTCACTTGGTAATGACGTGTAAGAGGTGATCTGTGAGGACGGCTTCCAAGACCTTCTCTGGATACTGATACGTCGAGACAAGATCAACTCCACCTTTCAGGCTGTACAGGTAGCCAGTGGTAGGAAGGGAGAAGAAGCAGAACACGCAAGTTGGTTCTTCAACCGCAGACTGGCCGCCTACAGAGACGAGCACGCACATATAATATAATATAATATAATATAATATAATATAATATAATATAATATAATATAATATAATATAATAATAAAATAATAAATAAAAAAAGATAAATATTGTAAAAACATTTCTGTTCTTTTCTAAAACACATCTCAGTGATTCATTGGATTGCGTTCAACTAACTTGTGAATAAAGGTTGCAGTTTTAGGGAGTGAAGCTGCGTCTCCTCCACACCGCAGCCCTGAAAGTAGTCTGGAGTAAAACGCCTACAGGCGAGATATTAAAGATATTCAAAGAAATCGTCACTCTTGCTTTCAAAATCTTACTCGATCCAATACACACGCACCTGAAGAGAACATAGGAGAAGGTGTTTTGTCCTCTGTCCTCTAGCCCCGTTTTCTCGATGCTGACGGGGATGTCGCAGTCTCGCGCACGAGCGCCCAGCAACTCCTGGCGCCGAGGAAGGAGCAGGAAGTCGACCTGGTCCTCAGCTTGATCTGCGCACGCGCGACATGGATTCCAACAAGCTCATTAGCAGCATCAGCAAGCATTATCAAAACAATTAGCATGCACTCGTGTTGTCAAGACACACACATTTTCGGATGGAATCTTCCTCACCATCTTTAGGCGCTTCGGATGACTCCTCTGGCACCGGGTCGTTTGGTTCATGATTAGCATCCAGTTTCAGGACCAGCACCTCTAGTTCCGCTTGCACAGCTACGTATCCTGCACACAGCGCCACCTTGAGGAAAGCAGGAGATATTCACATCAATGGACAAAGACGCAGCTCACATCATAAAGTAAGGGTACAACAAACACTCAACATACCTGTTTAGGTTTCGTTCCCGGAAGATGCAAGATCACAGAGCGTTCAAAGTCCAGAATGGACGCATTTTGGTTTGAACTCTGATCTACAAGCAAAACATGAAACACGTCTGAATGAAAAATTTGGGGCAAATATCCATTTACAAGTAGACAATGGAGAAAGTCCCGTGTGAAGAGGGAAAGAAAAGCTTTCAAAAGCTTCCATGGATACGTCCTTTAATTATGCTAACGACACAAAAGAAACACACTTGAGTGTTACCTGAGCTCGGGCTGGCGCTCTGCTGGCTGTTTGAAGGCTGTTGTACATTTGGCTGGGTTTGAAACCACAAAGAAAACATTTCAAACATAAACAGCATGTGAAATCACAAATAGTCCACTTTGCGAACATCTTTCATTTCAGTATCTTTCATCCAAGTCAATATCATTGTTGACCAAACATTTTATTTACAGGTCAGATTGACAAAAACAAAAACAGCAAAAGCCCAAAAATTTGAAACATGCCGTAGCCCAGTTTTGCACTGACCGTGTTTTGCTGGTTGTGTCTTCTCAATGTAAAGAGAACCAGAGTCTTGTCACAGCCAACCAGGAGGTCACCCGTCAGCGGGCAACAGGCCACAGCCACGGGACGCTCTGATAAGGGGATTTCAATGATCTCCATCTGCGCTCCGCCTCGCTGAGACGCCCCCCGAAGGAAGTGCCCCAACAAGCGCACTCCGACGCGAGCCTTTTCCTCGGCCTATGAGAGGAACATGCGACACAAGGGCAAAGTTAGCTTCCCGTGTGGCACATTGTAATAGGGAAATACTTGGACTATTAGAAAAACGGGCAGAATTATTTTTCAACAGAATTATTTGACAAATGCCACACCTGGTAACGCCAGTTGGTGTAGGCTCTCAGGTAGGTGGCGCTGTTCTTTTCCTCTATCGTGACCAGGTAGTCTCCTAGATGTGTGATACAATGTCAACGAGAACTCGTTGGTGGAGTGGAGAAAGAAAGAATGGGCTCTACCGATGTCGCTGTACAGGATGCTCCTGACCGTGCCCATGGTAGCAAAGCGACAGATGAGAGGGCAGCCCTCCTGCTCCAGATTGTAGGCTTCCACCTCAAGACAACACAAGTCGCAAATCAGTCAGCCAGGCAAAAAAGGGGAGGTTTTCTTTCATCATTTTAAAGGAATATCGTAAGTTTAAGAAGGGGTTGCTGCATATTGTGGCTCAAATCACAGACAGCGTATATGATATGTTAATTCTTTAATAATAATAAGAGCGTTAACCTTGCATCCCCCGGTCGCAACCACAAACAAGGCGGCGCCTCCACAGCAGATCAAGCCAGGCTCCTGCTCCACCTGGTCACAAGGGGAGCAATGAGCTCGATGATGATGATGAATGACGTTTAGGTTGGCCGGTTCCACTCACCTGCACAATCTGTTGTGAGGCGTAAGGGTGGCAGTTGTAGACGTGCACCATCTTTCATCCACCGTTAGCTGATTCAGTCAAAAAAGCTGATTCAGTCACAAAAAAAAAAGGCGAAGCGAGCTTTCAATTCGGTGTTCTACTTTCACTTTCATCTGCAGGATACCCCTGGGAATGCAACCAACGTTAAACTGTAAATGAAGAAGCACGATGTGTAATTCTCGTCTTGTCGCAAATGTGCAGCCAACAGACAAGTGCTTGCGTGTTGCATTCCTCTAATCGATATCACATGCTGCGGTCTTGTGAGATGAATGTGGGGGCTGAAACCATCGACTTGAGCTCCTTTCACCTTCTCTAAGCTCACAGTCGACTGAGATAGGAGCACATTTACAATAAACAAACACAAGACGCGTCTACGTCTACCTGTTTCGTTGTGCGGTTGTGTGTTTATCCGCTTTTCATGATCGAAAGCTGCCGTTGAAGGCTCTCATACCGCAAAGTAGGAAGTTGATGTCAACAACGGTGACCACGCCCCCGTAACCTCATTGGCTCATTTCCGTGTGTTTGAGTCGGTTCTTTTTCTTTTTTTTAGTCCGAAGAGGGTTTTTTTTTGTTTCATATATTTTTTTTTGTTTATATTCCTATAGCCTTATTTTTCCCTTGAAAGCCATAGTCAGTCAGTTCATTTGAATCAATCATATAAAGCTTGGAGGACTTTCCTGATCTCACTTTAATTTTAAATTTAAAAGGCGCGTTAATTGAGTGTAGATTATTCATTCTACTACGTCCCATGGCCTAATAAAGCTAAAGTTAAAGTCCCAATGATCATCGTCAAACACACATCTGGGCGTGGTGAAATTTGTCCTCTGCATTTAACCCATCCCCATGTGATTTTGATCCATCCCCTGGGGGAGAGGGGAGCAGTGAGCAGCAGCGGTGCCGTGCTCGGGAATCATTTGGTGATCTAACCCCCCAATTCCAACCCTTAATGCTGAGTGCCAAGCAGGGAGGCAATGGGTCCCATTTTTATAGTCTTTGAGATGACCCGGCTGTGGTTTGAACCCACAACCTTCCAGGGCGGAGACTCTACTACTAGGCCACTGAGTACCCTTTCAGTGTTTGTTCAATTTTAGGATTCCTTTATTGTACAGCTAAAGAGTTTGGAGGACAGCATTGTGTTTTGTTCATAACGCCAGGTGGCGCTTTGGCCAAGGACAAGCCGTGGTGAATAGTCACGGAGGAAAAACTTTAATGACTGCACGCAGCTTTGGTATTAGAACACTCATGATGTGATGTACAAAATTATACCATTTCATACCATTTTTTAAGTGTCTGTCCTGTTCTTGCGTATTAAAGTGTGCCTGCTCCTCCCCTCGTCCTGCTGCTTTCATTAGCGCATTGTTTGGCGCAAAAACAAACACACCGGCCGTCACTCTTCTTCAGCCTGATCTCTCAAACGACTCCAGAACAATCTTGGGCAGAACTGGACGCACGTAAGATAAATGACACAGACTGTCATGGCGGGACCTTCACAACTCAAACTCTCATAGCTCAAGGACTTGTTGTTTTGTCGCCTCAGCTATAACAAACTCTTCTCTTGTCTCATCTCCATTTGTGTGCAAATCCAAAATGACATGTTATCTTTATCTGCTCATCCAATGCTGAACCACAATACGAACTCTCAATCCTATCCGGGGGAGTTGATTTAATGGCTGTGGACAGTGTTTCGTTTGTAATTTGCAACAACCTACCAAAATTTCCCACTTTGCTCCATTTGCTTAGTACTTTACGTGGAGTTGCAAAGGCGGAATCCCGAACCGTACGCTATTCCAGCATATCAGAACTATCAGGAGCTTTGTTTTAATGTTGACTTAATGTCTGGCCAATGATGGTGCCATGGCGTCCACAAGCTAAGTCATGCGCTGCTAATCCTGGATGGTTGAGAAGCAACGAGCTGGACATTGTTGATATAATATCCCGAAAAGGGGCCGCAGTGGTGGTGATGTTGAAAGGCCCCCCTATTGACAACTATTGAAAATGGTCGCATCATAGCAGGTGACGACGCCAATGAATATAAAGTCATTCAAATCCTAAAATATGTCTCAGGGGAGCATAAAAACGCAAGGTAACTTGAAATGTATTCAGAGGGACTGTGGCGAAATATCATCGCTAAGGACAGGACACAGAGAACATTAACTGCCATGACTGAGGATGTGCAGGGACGTAGCGCTCAGGCAATTACATTAAGTGAGACGAAGGGGACGTATGGTACTGACTGGACCCAGAATGTGTTTGACGCTTCATGCAGGACTCCTCACTCACATTGCATGTGTCCTTGTGCAGCTTTGAGCAGTCCTTCCTTCATGAACTTAATCCATTTGCAGTTTAACTTCGTAGAGGGCAATGGATGACCTGTGTTTGTTTCTACTAGTTACAAGCTTACAGAATGGACACGAGACACACAACACAATGCGTCCAAAGGATGCCTGAATGCAAACTTGATGTCATGGCAGCAAACGTCAGACAATAACCGATGTTGGAGAATTTTATTTCAGTGTATTTTCTACAGGAATCTATCTAGAGAGTTTTCTTGCCATCTTTCATCCAGATGATACTTTTAACATCGGAGCAGGCAGGACTGTCTGCCACACAGATGCCTTTTATTCGTGTTTAGTTTTTTCACGAACATTACGAGCAGTTTAGCTGCTTGCAATTCCACCGGGAGACAATAAGAGTGGTCGATTGTTCTTCAAAGATAATGAAAATGAAAGCGGGAACAATAATGAAGCACGCAGCTGCGTTTGATAGCGTCAGACAAAGCGACACCACCAAATGTTCACACAGAGCAATTTTGTCTCACGCTCGTTTGTTTGTTTGTTTGTTTGTTTGTTTGTTTGTTTGTTTGTTTGTTTACGAGTCCAAGCGCGAGCTCGTACGCGTTCTTCTAATAGGAACCGAGAGCGCGAGGTCATTTCCCGAGAGTCTTCTTCTTCTTTCTGTTGAACTTTTCCCTGTGGCTCGGACCTCCACCGGTTCCCATGACCGCATCGTCTCTCCAGAGTGCTGCCGCAGCATCCGATTTCTCATTGAGTAGGCTGCTATAAATAGACTCATCGAGATGCAGCCCGCCGAGTGAGCCAAACCGGCTTGTCTGTTAACAAAAGCAAATCACGGAGGGACTTTGAAGGGGAAAACAAGGTTCAACTTGGTCGGCCAAGACTGCATTAGAGGACAAACTCCTCTTCACTCTGTCACTCTAATGCCTTTACTGGCTGCGCTTTCCAGACCCAAGGGCATTCGTTTTACCAATCACATTAGACTGGCACCAGTCGACCAATTGAATTAAATTGCAAAATAACATCTGCGCCAAGCACCTTTGAGCAAACTCGTTTTAGGTTTTAGGAAACACATTTATTTCGCTTTTTTCGCTCTTTGCTTGATCACCACTTGCACATTTGTGTCATAAACGGAACATAAATAAAATAAAACAATAAATAAAACAGAGTCAGTCCCCAAGTAGCCACTTCCAGCGGTGATTTGTAATCAGATCGGCCAATTTGACATCACCCGCAAGTGGAGCTCTTACAGTTCCTTATAAATGTACTTCATGCATGTTGACCTTGTAGATTGTGCGCTTGTTTATTTTATATCACGTGCTTGTTTAACCACCGGACATTCAGCCAATATCCGACTTGGTGTTGTGAAGGAAAGCTCCATTTCCTCTCCACCAGGGATAGACTTGTCAACAAGATTTGTGGTTAGCTCCACAGTGCGTGTTCTTACTTTATGTACTGTAAATACCTTCCTCAGTCCAGTTAGTGTGTACTGTTACCACAGACAATGTCATCTGTGTAATCTAGCATCTGTCAAAGCAGAGAAGATCCAGTCCCGGAATCAGACAATTCTGAGAAGCGTTCACACTGACAGTCAATGAACCTGAGGTGCACATTTAGGTGGGAGGAAGCATCTTACTCTTTTAAAAATCCCCGGCCATTAAGACCATTGCAGGGGTCACAGCTACGATGGCAGAAGGATATAAAAAGGCTCAAGGTACGGCGAGGAGCCATCTTTGTGGAGAATTGGAGGAGTTGATCATTGGAGTCCACATCCAGCATGTAGCAGGAAATCGACACGAGTAATCATAAGTGAGGCAACTCAGCACTAGATTTTGAGCAACTCAACCCGAGGCTGTGAAGCAAGAAGGATGGGGAGTGGCCAAACATTTAGCCGTTTACACTCAACACGTTTTTGACAGAAAACACCCGCCGGATTGTTTGTCAGCGATGGGGAGTGAGTGCAACGAGGGAGGCGGATGGGGGTGAAGCTTAGAAGGAGGTGGCGTAGGCAGTGCCACGGCCGCGTACAGTATTTCTAATCCCACTGAAACCATTTGAATGCTGACAAAATGACTCTTTAAGGCCTAAGGACGCACGGATATTATCAGGAAGTGCAGGAAACGTCTGTCACGGTGTGAGCTTCCGACCGTGTGTACATAGAAAGACGTGCAAATAATATTTTTGTCTTCAGACATTCCTTGAGGATAAAGCCTTGAACTTGTGTTGTGTGCCGTTAAGACAAGATCAAGCAGAAAAAGTCTAAAAATACAAAGTAGGAACTGAAAGGAAGATGGGAAGGAAATGTTGCGATGGAATTTACTCTTGATGAGAGAACATGCTCACAATCAGAAGAAGGTGTCATGAACGTTTCGTGATTTTGCGGACGGTGATTTCAACCTGACTCACCGCCGGGTTCCTGGAACTCGCACCCTCCCACTCACCAAAAATGCCAGGTATTTTTTAGCGTGTGTGGAGAAGAAATATGGACTCTGCTACTCACATGCGCCCAAACATACTCGCACATGGACGTGTTATTAATGTTAGACAAAACGGATTCACAGGAGGACAGAGGCCGGACAGTGTTGTCCTTATACTTCTGCTGATCTCGCACTTGGCGATTCTCTTAAAATAGTTTCATCCATCATGATCCATTTTTAACGACCTTGTGATAAGAATAGATGGCGTGCTGACTAAGAGTCAACACTCCCTGATTCGAGTGCTTCAACTTCCTCCAGTTTGACCTAATTAAGTTGCTCAGAAGAATCCAAGCGGTGAGTTTCCCTTTCATGCTTTGGGCACACACGGCAACGTGAGGTCACACATCCGAAGCCGGTCGCGTTGCGTGCGAGAGGTCCCACACAAAAAGGCAGAGAGCAATGAAATATGAGGCCGTGTGGGCAACACGCATAAGAAGAGATGAGAGGAGGAGAGTGGCACTTGCACAGGGGAGTTTTGTTCAGTGCTGGGGGGCAGGAGAGGAGTTGTGGGTGGGGCAGGGCAACTGGGTGGGGGTGGGGTGGGGGGGGGGGTTGCAAGACGCAACTTGGCTAAAAGAGAGAGAGAGAAGGAAACTCCTCCTGCACAGTAGATGAGGAGGAGGGGGCTCGCAAATCATTCCTCAGAGGGGGGAAGAGAGGAAGAGGAGGGAGGGGAGAGCTTGCTGGAGTGCACCACGGCTTGTTGTTGCCTGTCCGAGAGTTGTTGTCCTCCGGCCGGCTGCTCATCAGACCATGAGCCGGCAAAAGCGTGATCGAAGAATATAAAGACGGATCAGAGCAAAGCGACAGGAAGCAGGTGAGTCACTGCGTGTTTCATGTCATTTGCTCTTCAGGCTATTTTCATCTTTTATAGTCACTGCTCGCTTTTTTGAGTGTATGATTCAGGCTAATTGTGAGTGTTATAATTGGGGGGACATCCTAAGGCGCCGTGTGGAGCTGCGCTTGGGCGAGTTCCTGCTTGAAGCCTCAGCCAGGAATAATTACAAGACCTTGACAAGACTTTCTTTGGGTTGGTGAATTGTGGCTTAACTGTTTGATACAGTAAGGCTCACTTATTCACTGAAATGTCAATATGACGGACGTTTTGTAAAGCCATTACAGCTTTGATGTGAAGTGGTGGCAGTTTGACAGTTTTGTTCAGGAACACTTTGACTTTGACCTCTCGGTCGGTTATGAGAACGTGTCTTGAAGAGAGATGCTGATGGAGATGGATGGCCGACTGCACGCACACGCACACACACGCACATTGCTGGGCCCACATAGTGAAGAGCGCAGTAGGACACCTCTTTCTGTGTCCAAACAAAGGCCGGTTCTGAGCCGCAGTCATGTGACAGTTGTTGCCATTGTTCACTTCAGGCCAGGGGTGGTTTAACTAATGCGCAAATGTTGGATGCCAAAGCAGGAAGACACTTTTGGCTCGCCAGAGGAAGCCGCAAATTCCCAAGCATGTTCTTGTTTGCGTTCTGCTGTCTTCCGATACTAACAGTGTTTACGTGTCAAAGATTGGCCTCCAATTTAACACAAAGGCGTGGTTCGATTCTAAACTTGGTTCCTGTTAATTCATTCTGTTAAGCTTTCTGCGATGGTCTGTAGAGCCCCAAATTATGAAAGCCAAATTGAGAGGGTGAAACTCTACTTCCTAAACAGCTTGGAGGCAGAACTGTGCCATTATATCGTTATTGCTGTTGTGCTATTGTATTATTATTGATATTGTTGTATTGGTCTTTTATTGGGAGTAAGCTGCCCACTGTTGAAATGTTTACAGTGCCGTTTCCTCTTCCTGTTCATGTGAACGTGTTTCCCAGCCAGCGCTGTGTGCACTGTTGATGTGTTTTCTTCTTCCGACCTACGACCCCCTATGTGAGTTCACAACGTGTCAAAGGTTTTACTTGTCATTAAGTGGATGATTAAAAAAAAAAAAAAGAGTCGCTAGAAGGACGTGTTGTCCTGTCAAGCTCCGTGACCGTCATTCCAACGGTGGCGCTCATGGCCAAACACAACACCAGATTTTAAGATGGTTGCTGCAATGTGCTTCATCCGCTCAAATTGCAAACAGCAATCCAACTGTTTCACATCCTCAACTTGTCTACACAGGAAATGAAATCTGACTTTGGCTTCTTGAAGAACAAATGCCTCAAAAGACGACTGCTGACATAAAAATAAATAAATAAATAAATAAAAAACACTAGTTCCTGCTAAAAAAGCCAAGTCAGTGACGTGAAGTCTAATAAAATGTGTAACTCAAGACTAGGGCAAATACAATTTCACTCAACTTGCAAATTAAGAACGAGATTGAGTGAAGTAAGAGAGTATAACGTCTGTGAATTCACTCAGTGATAGTGATCCTTTCTTCCCCAAAGAAGGGATGCGTGTCAAGCAGATGGTCGGGGCCACACAAACACACAGCTGACCACCCCCGGGGGTCTTATAATAGGTCCTCTTGTCGTCGTCGTGGCCCTCGCAAGAATCCCCGGTCCGAGCTGAGCCGACGCGCCTCAGCTGGACCTGAATTGCTTTTACGGCGGTTTATTTGGGTGAATAAACTTTGCTTGTCATGCTGAAAAGGCCCGCGGTGGTCAGCTGTGCCCACTGCTAAGCCCGCGTTTGCATTTTCATTGGCATTCTCGTCTCAATAGAAGGGCCCCCCGCTGCTCTCTTTCCTGTTTCAAGTGGTTGAAGGGCCAGAATACACAAGGTCACTTGAACACATATTCAAAACCCAAGTGGGCTTTAGAATTGGTCTACGATACTGCTAATTTTCAATTCCAAAGTTTCAATTGAACAGGGATTCAGTCGAGTCATTTCGTAAATCGAGAAAGGCTGACCTGGCACCTGTGGAATCTCTTACCAGTGCATCTATTCTGGAATGGACTGATGATTTTTTTGGCATGTCCAGGATGACGCGTGATGAGTGATTCCATGCAGATCGTTGAGTCATCGTCACGCAGCGGGGGAATTTAACAGGAACAGATTTCCATCAGAGCCAAACAGTTTGGCCATTATTCTCAGCGGACACACCCCTGTGAATAAATAAAGTCAAGATATATATTTTATAAATAAGCTTGTCACACTTGTATTAAAGTACAACTCCCAACAATGCTCAATAGGCATTTTGAAACTGAAGGACACCAACTGTTGAAGTGTTGTAGGCAGGTCTGGACTGCTGGCAGGCCAGCCCAGTCCGCACATTAACTTGCTGTGGTGGGATAACACGGGATGGAATTCATCTGCCTCATGTCGAACATTCCACTGTTTGTTCAAACCATTCTTTCACTTCACCACCCCATGTGGACTATTTATAGACATCCAATTTGGAATTTAGAATTCTTAAAGCCGTGCACTCTATCTTATACTGATCAGTCTGATAACAGTAATTATGTAACATAACAATGACATCACATGTCTTATAAACTTATGTTTGTTTTTGTATTTGGAAGAATATCAGATTAACATCCAATAAACACTGGGATCCGTTTAGTTCCCTTTGGAATTGACTTGTGGACACAACAAATGGTCGTCACAAAGTCACGCAATGATTGGAATGACCGTTGTGAGAGGAATGTGTTCTTTAAGTCCACGACAATGAGAAAGGGTGTGTGAGTACGGAGAGCTGTTCTGCTCACTCTCTGCATTTACATTACTTTGTGTCGAGTTGCTGAACGTTGATTTACGCTCATATTTGTCACACAGATTGAGATGAAGATGATGGTCAGAATGCAGACGTGTCGATTTCAAGGTGTTGTTGTTTTGCAGAGCGGAGGATGATGGCCGAGGGGCGTTTTGCCAGCCTGCCCAGGTCACTGCACGCACATCACACATTAGGAGGCGCTGGCCACATGCATGCCCCCGCCCTAGGCGCTCCTAGCAGGAGTAGCTGCCCCTCAAGAAAATTGCAAGCCTCCGTTGCCTCCTCCATGGATCTTCTCAGCTCGAGACCGAGGTGGGCCAGATGATTCAAACCTCCTCATCAAAAAACTAGTCCTTCATATTGTAGAGAACGATGAAGGAAATAAAAGTTTTTCATCTCTTCTTTAGTCCCGTCGCAGGATGTAACGGATCAGAGTTCCCCGTCGCTCCGTACCAGCATATCTCCATTCATGGAACGCTGCCTCGACGCAAGAAGGGAGGGGACGCCAACATCTGGGACACCAGAGCCAATCATACTCTGCCAGTGCTTAGGCGGACATCTCCCCTGCTAGCTGGACAAGTTCATCAATCCATGACCTCGCAGCCGCTCCAAAATATTGTCGACGACTTCCACAGTTACGGGTAAGCAAAAGCAAAAGTAGTCCATATGAACTTGTTGCATTTCACGAGCCACAACATCAAGCACAGCTGCAAAAACAAATGCCGCTTTGCTTGGAGAAGGTAATGAGAATGGTTGCTTGTGGAAGACCCAAGTACGTATTACATGAAGATAACTAAGAAGAGTGATGGGACATTGCGATTTCCTGGGAAATATTGTTAAAGGGATCTTTTGAAAGTGGGACCGTTGCTGTTGTTGAACATTTGCAGATGTTTGGGGATTTTCGCACAGGGCAACCTTGAAGCTCGAACCTCCACCGGCCAGAGAGCTTGGTTTCCCCTCCGACCGGACAGTACGGAGAGATTCCGTCGGGGTATCAACTTCAGAAGGAAGAGAGAGAAAAAGGCTTGTCATCCTTCATCACGTCTCGCCATCTTTCTGCGGCTCCAATTACAGCTCACTGTATCTGATGCAGCCAGCTCTGAGCGCATTCATAGCCCCTAGCATCTGGGTTACCTTTGTAGGTCAGGGTGTGGTAGGCCCAGATCATACATGACTGTCAACTCTTTGTCTGCATACTCAGTCTTTCTAGATCCATTTCATATGCCGCTTGCTGACATACAGCCGGACCATTAGTCCAAGTCACCTTGGGCCAGTGCAGGTGGCTGCGTGAGGAACAATATTATTCTCTCAGCTCTTTGGTTTAGTCTACCCAAGAAGTTGTGTTTTCATTCGTCTGCTTCGTCAGGCACGAGCGAGACTGATAAGTGAAGGGTTAAGACATCACACCAACATGTTGACAGCATTTCTCAATCAACACTTTGTCAGTGCTCCTTGGAGTCTTTCGAAATATGCTGCCACAAGCTTGGCACACCTCCGTCCAATGGAGCAGTTGGATTCGTTCGTTTTGATGGTGCTTCCCGGGAGCATTGTTGGCGCACGCCCTTTCAGATCTTTACAAAGACATTCAATTGGAAGTCTGGGCTCGGACCGGGCGCCTCGATGACATTCGCAAAGTTGTCCAAAAGTTGTCTGCCTGTTGCTATCTGGCTTGCTGATTTGAAACCGGCATTTCTCACTAATTGCCTTTCTATAAAAAGATAAGGGAGTATGATGTCATTGGTATGCAAGCAGTGGCCAGTTCATCTTGACTCTCCATTGCTCACCCCGTCAGCTGACCTTTGACCCCTGACCTGAGTTTGCTCCTGATTGGCTAGTTTGCCTTTCTGTTGACTCCCAGTGGGAGGTTTTGCAGACCACCAAGTGAGGTAAGATAAGGAGGAGGCTGAAGACGGCAAAGGAGGGAGTGGCTGACATATGCATCTTTCCCTTGAATCAACAAAATTATGCTTTTCATGTCATCATTCAAATTTGCCTCCGCGTGAAACTCATTTTCAACTCCAACAAGCTGTGCAAAATGTATGTTTGCACCGGGGACACCTTTAACTAACAAATCTAGTTTGACACTGACATCTAGTGGCTGCACGCTGCCACTGCACGGCTTCATCTTTCCACACACACGAGCCCATATGGCGTCAAGTGGCCCACATGCGGTGATGCTAAATGTCATGTGGGGAAGCAAAAGAATAACAGAAGCCAGGAAAAGACTGGGCTGAGAACAGCCGCACCCCTTCCTACTTTGGACTCTTTCTAGCTTTGTGCAGCAGCAGGTCGGTCTGGTGGTCAAGCAAGCAGAAAGCCTCCCATGCTGGCTCAGCAAAACAAGCAGAATAAAAATGGCAAAGTTAGCTGTGGTTAGTTTGCGCAGACTGGAAGGCCAGCATCGCCCTCCGCATTCCAACCGCACTTTGCGTCTAGTCTTTTTTCTGCTCTTGCTCAGCTGCGGCTGCGTTCGGTGTGAGATTATCCTCCACCTGACCGACATCAATGTGTGTTGTAGTTTTGTAGATCAGAGCTAATTGACGAACGGGAATGCAAGGGAATGCCAAGGGAAACTTTACGACGGGCAGGTAGACTATGGTGAACGTTCGGGGATGTCCACTGAGGTCCGAATTGAGAGTGGGCGGTCGGTGTCGTGCGGCATTACGCAACATGATGCTTAGCCGACTTGTCGTTTACAAGAAAGCAGCGCTCATCATTTTCCGACACGGGCTTCTTATTGTCAAAACATTCGAGCGTGCGTACAGTCTTTGAAATGGCGTCTTACACAGCCATGTTACAAACATGGAAGTACGTCGTTTAAAATTATACTCTGAAAACGAGAAGCGATGCTCTTATTCATACTTCTGGGCAGGCCCAGCATGCGGGGTGTCAACAACTGGATGTGATCATGATTGTGTGCAGTGGCGGCCATCAAAAAAGCAAACACGCTGGCAAGCAAATGTCACATGTATGCGAAAATAACTCTTTTTAGACTCAGCCCACTTGTGGCTCAGTTATGGAACAGCGATTGTGAGAAAGCCCCACAGTGCTATATAATTACCCATTTCCCGCACATGCACATGAAGTCTATCTCCTTTTCGGGAACCTTCTCGAAAAGGTCTCAAGATTGTAAATGCTTTTTGTTTTGCGCAGAGCAAAAGCGAGCATGGCGGGCGTCCGAATAATGACCATAACGCGCTGTGAATGCAGCCTTCTGTTCTATTACGTAATGAAATCCCACTGGATATTAAAGCCGAAGGGTTTACAGCTCAACATGTTTGGCTTGTTAAGTAGCGGCCTTCGCTAATATTCCCATGGGAACGCAAGCATAAAGGACTTTAACCGGCAACCTGATTGATGCAGGCCAGGATTTGCACTAATGACCTCTTTGGGGCCTCCTAGAGCAGGTCTGCACTTGAGACTTGAGTTGCTTAGGGCAGAACAATCATCTCAAAGTGTTTTGTGGGCCGAGGCTACTTAAAAATAAAAAATAAAGCGGGCATCGCATCTGTGTTTTCCAAGCGCTTGTGTGTGAAATTGTCAGTGGACTCACAAGGGTGGGCGTGTGGCTGGGATGTGTGTTATGATGGGGAGGGAGGGAGGGAGGGAGAGAGAGGGAGAGAGAGGGAGAGAGAGAAAGTGAGTGAGACAGGGAATGGGACAGAGAGACTTGAATTAGAAGTCGCTCAAGTATGAACATCTACTTTTGTGTCTCCCACGAGTCAACTTTGGCGAGCCGCATGCTTTCTTGACGCGCGTTTTGCCACAAGCTACTCAACAACAAAGATGCATCAATGTATGCGAATGCTTGTTTGAGAAGCAACATCGTCGCTCGCTGGCTCACACAGGACAGGCGCTTTGCCGTGGGAAGCGGAAAGGAACCTGGAGAACAAGGACAGCTTGTTGGCGGCTAGGACGAGATGTGCTCACTCAACCGGGCCTTTTCTCTATCTGTGTTCCCTAGGGAGCCCGCAGCCTCTCGTGATGCCGCCGTGGACTACGTCAAGGTAAGCTCACTCGCCACAAGCATGAGGACAACGCTCACTGTTCTGCTCGTTCTACTCTGTACAGTTGTTCCTTATCACAATTTGTGATGCACAAAGTTGCCGCCAACACGTATCCCATTCCCGTTGTCATGCCACATATTTGTTATCCTCTCTAGACTGTCTGTACAAAGATAAAAATGCAGAGACATGAACATACAGTCCCAAAATAAGATTATAGTTTATTTCTGCACGCTGTCAGAAGGTCCCTCATTGCGTGCGGCATGAGTCACTGAGGTTGCAGTTGTTTAAAACCACAGAAATTCCTCCCTCCTGGAAAACTTTGTAATCAAAACGTTAACTAAAGCTGAAAAAAAAAATAATCTGTTAAAATCTTACAAAAAGTCAAACAAATGTCAGGCGGTCACAAACTAATATTTTTAGAATCAATTATTCCATCGATTAATCGAATAAAATTTTATTGTGCCCTAAAGCGTATTACAAAACCATTTCTCCTGATGACTGTTCATTAACCAATTATTTTGTTTGTTTGATAGTTGTTAAAAGACAAAAAACAATCAGCACTACAAGCAGCTATGAAATGTCGACGCTGCTGATGCTAATAAAAATGTCATACATGAGTAAAGTTAAATTGAATGGTAAATAATAATAATAATGATAATAATAATCTTTTTTTCTTTTTTCTGTCCATCATTTTACTGATTATTCCTCTCCAGTTTTCTGTTAATTTTGCTGGACATAGAACAACAGAATTTTGTCAACTGGAGACAAAAAGATTCACTTATTCCACACTTTCTTCTTTACGTGGACAGTCTCCCTCTCACTTGACAAATGTCAACACAGCTGATGCTAATAAAAATGTCATTCATGAGTAAAGTTAAATTAAATGATAAATAATAATAATAATGATAATAATAATCTTTTTTTTCTGTCCATCATTTTACTGATTATTCCTCTCCAGTTTTCTGTTAATTTTGCTGGACAAAGAACAACAGAATTTTGTCAAGATAATAACTGGAGAAAAAAAGATTCACTTATTCCTCACTTTCTCCTTTACGTGGACAGTCTCCCTCTCACTCTCTCTCTCTCATTTATTTCACTCCAACCTCCCTTCTGCTCTCCACCTAACTCTCTTTCCTCCCATCCCTTAGCACATATGTTTGGATGCTGACACCTCAGTGTGAAAAGCAAACTTTGTCTTTTGTACGCACACACGCACGCACGCACGCACGCACGCACGCACGCACACACACACACACACACACACACACACACACACACACGCACACACACACACGCGCAGTTCTGGTGTTTTGTCGGTCAAATGAGGACCGTGAGCAAGAGTCAACAGTGTGCAGCTCTTACATAATAGGTGGCAAAGTGTAGCTGTCAGCCAGTCTTTCAGGTGTGTTTGCGGTGTAGAAAATGAAAAGTCCAACAGGTACACGGGTGGGTGGCCTCGCATCTTATTTCCGGCAAGAAGGTAAAAATTCACACTGTGGGTGAGGTGCATCACGAATGAAGCAAGGGTGCCGAAGGATGCAGGATGCTCGTCCGAGCGACTGTGATGTCATTTTTGATGGACGGCAATTTACAAAATGGCCGCCCCCTAACAATAGGTGGCTTCTGTGGCCTCATTCATGTTTCCCAAATGCAATGAAGAAGACAATTATTTCCAAGACATTTTTTTTTTGGGGTGGGGGGGGGATTGTGGCAGAATTGATTTCCTCTATAAAAACACGATGGGAGTGACAAGATGACCCTGGAACAAACTGTGCTCGACCTTGTTTTAATGGGAGGGGGAAATGTGCAAGTAGGATATAATTGGCGCTTTCAATGGAGGATATGGGAGAGCGATGCCGACAACGAATCTGTGACTTGAGAGAGAAAAAAATCGTGGCTCAAGTCTTGCCTAAATTACGCTTGTCTTTGGTTCCCTTTGAAGAAAAAGCAGCGAGTTCCTTCGGCAGTTCTCAAAACAAGCACCTTCTGTCTGTGTGTGGTCTTGGCTCGCCTTCCTCCGGGAGCCTGTTTGTTCATAGCATTTTGGAATAATAACATTACTGACTTATTTTTGTATAATTAAAGTATTAACTCATGACGTCGTCAACAAAGGAGTGCAGAAAGTGAACTCTCCTGCCACCCGTTGGTGAAGCTTTGCTATGACAAGATGAGCTGTCGCTATCGCAGTTTGAGTTTTGGGATCATCGAAGTGACCTGTCAGGGGGTCAATGCCGGATCGGCTAACGAGCACCCGGCAGCTTTACGCTCGGCCGACCCGACCCGACTGGGGCTGCGCTCGTCAATGGCAACCGATCGATCGGTGACTTTGTCTGTCGGTAAACAGGTTGCACGCTACTGGCTGGCCAACAGTTGTTTCGGAAGTGCCTGGTGGGCTCTCATTTGCTTATTTACAAAATCTACTTAGATCTGAGTGGCATTTGCAGGTCCACTGTCGATCCAGAAACACGTTTTTTAGCTAACGTCCTTCTTAGGTAATGTGAGTTCTCATGTCAACGGAGCCAAAGGTTAATTGGGTGAGCAATATTGAGCAAAGTGGGTCAAACCCTCACATGCCAACTACAGCCCGCAGTCCACCGTCTAAAATGAAGACTCAATTGTTGCGCTGGAATCATCAGAAGATGCTACGACAGAAGCTCACAAATGTCAAGTTGAGCCACTTTGCTGCATACGTGCAGATGTTTTTTGTTCTCATCTGCAAATAAAAACGCAAGCTTATTTGAGGTTCTTTAGACCACAGATGTGTTCTTTTCGGACTGCATTACTCTTCACATTCTACTGTATAATGACAGTGTTCTATTTTGAAAAAGTACAATCTTCTGCGCTTTTTATGGTTTCCAAAGTTGATGTTGTGTGCTTTCTTTTGCCTTGTTGGAGCCCTAACTTGAAAAAAAACAGACGAGTTGAAGAGGTTAAAAGTTTGCTGTGCCTTGTTGTTTCTGAGCGCATTCCTGAGATGACGGACGTGCGTATTTTAAGGTGGCCGTTTATGCTAGCTGGTGATTTGGGGCCGCTGCGGTCGGTGATGCCGTACGTGTTGCTCCGGGGAACATTGGACGCGTGTTTCTTCCGCGGATCCTCCGGGAGCCTGCACTGTAATTACCGTCTTTGCTCCTTTTGGCAAAAATGTCTTTTAAGTGCCGGGGTGTCACCCCCGAGCGTGTTTTCTTCAGTTTACACGGCCACGCTATTAAGATAAGCGAGTGCCTGCCTGGCTCGCATTGTTCAAGTTATCTCGATGGCCTTTGATGAGCTTGAGGCGGCCTCTGTGTGGCCCAAGCAAGTTCTTCCTTATCAAAAGAATCCCAGACCAAAACCTGGTCTGATGACACCCATCGCTCACAGAGTTAAAGAGAGCGGACATCAAATACGTCATCAGCAGCGCTATGCACAAGAGACCAGAGAATAATTTCTCCATTGATTTCTCCATCCGGCATCATCCGTGCGAGGGAGGGGGCATTTGCCTTTGGGCCACTCCCAACAGTTGGAGAAGTGATTGGTTCATAGCAAACCACGTGTCTTTCTCAAAGCCATATTTGGAAAAAGGGGGGGGGGGGGGGGTAGTAACAGAAAATTATCAGCGAGGAGGCAAGAGGGGAGAGTGGTGGACAACTCACTCCGCAGGGGACTGTGGAGGAGCGAGACAGCGGACACGGTGACAAACGGACTTGTCCCCAGGGTGCTCGATGATAAGTCAAGCCAATTGTGATTGCTGAATCGAGCGGACAAAGTTAAACAGCTAAGAGCTTTACTGGACCTTCACTTCATCCCATGGAAGTTGGAATAGTTTGTGTCGTCAAGGCGACCGTTTCCGGCTGAAAAGCATCGCTGGCTTACCTCCCGACACAGGAGAAAAAAAAAGCCCCTCAAAATGTCAGAGCGATGTAACCTGAAGAGCCTGACGGCGGCTCTTTGCTGCTTCTACCACAACAACTCTGTTATCAGCGCAAAGGTGAGAAGAAAACGTGCACGTCCTTGCCCAGGTTTGAGTGTGTCGGGAACATCTTCATCTCATTTCACATGAACGAGGAGGCAGCTCTGAGCCAATTGCTTGTTGAAGCAAAGTGGCCAGCGCACTTGTGACTGCTGACAAAATCAAATTGCGCTGAATTCCCCTCGTCTTTGCCGTCAAACACTGGCCTTTTATCATCGGGACCAGACAGCGGCATCAATGAGCGACTGTGCGTGAGCTTCGTCCATAAGTTGCGCACAAGGCGGCAAGTGTGCGGCGCAGAATGAAAGCGATGGCCTCCGCCAGTGTGATTCATGTCCCACTTGTCATAGTTGGCCCCTTTTATGACGTCAGCCAAATGACGCCATGCCATTAAGCTGATTTGATGGAGCCAGCAAAGTAGCACGCTGGCCTTCGACACGGCTTTCCGTCTATACTCGTAGTGGCAGCAAAGTCGAGTCTACTTCAGGTTTGGTTTAGGTTTTCTAAATGGATTCAAATTGGGGTGGTGGGGGGCCACGCGAACATTCCAAGTAACAAAATGCAGCAACATAAAGCAACTGATGGGGTCATGAATCCGAAGGACTGTTTGGACAAAACTTTATGGCCTCTAGCTCTTGATTTTGGAGTCGGCTAGTCAAAGCCCAAACTCGAATCCTATTGAATTGCGGCGGCGTGACCCGAAAAAGGTTGTTGGATGCTTGAAGACGTCCAGCGTCGGGACGAACCGCTAAATCACGAACTGTCGCTCGTTGCCAGTCGCTAAATGCTAAGCGAGGCTACGCCAACGGCCGTGTAATTGGTCCAGCAGGGAGTTGGTATTTAAAGTGAAGGTCTTCAGAGTTAATGTTTAAACCAAAGGGGGCTGGAAATGTCACATTCCTTCACCCGGTGGATGCGACGACCTTTTTGGACATGTGAGGAAGCGGCAAATGTTGCTGTCATTGACTTGGCAGTGGCAGCGTTACGTGTCCATGTCTTGGATGGTCTCGGTCTGTTGCGACTACTTTCTTTATTTTCTAAGACAACATTTGTGCCAGCGCTCTTCCTCCATCTTCACGGAGGCGCCATCTGTTTTGTCTGGGCGCTGGCCATTTATCCTCAAAGGCTTTGTATTGTTCATCTGTGTGGATCTCAACTCACACTGCGACCCATTTAGCATTTCGGGAACAAATGCTGAGCTTTTGCGTATTGTCCTACATTGTGGACCCACTTGACGCTTTCACTAAGAGGTATTTGCTCTCTCTGGTAAGAAAAAAAAAAAAAATCCTCTTTATGGCCTTGAATATAAAAGTCTCAAACTCCCAGGGCAGAGAATTACTACGGCTCTGTGGACTCAGCAAATCTCAATTGCCTTCACTTGAAACGGAAAGCTATCAACTGTGGGCTGTCTTGGGAGCCAATCAGATGGCAAAAAAGAAGAAGCATCCACTAATTTGTGAGTAAACAGGAAAGGTGGGGCATTTTCAAGATGGCAAGATTTCTCATCAAATGTTTCCCAAGCTTGCAAACCGAATATGTTTGGATTCACTCACTGCAACTGTTCATAAGCTCATCTCAGATTCTCGTGACAGTTGGGGAGAAAACTTTGGGGGCGGGACAGGCCAGAAACCTTTGGAGCCCTGCAGAAAAAATGGGAACAAATGGATACACGGGGGCAAGGAGGAAATGGCACAGACACAAGTCAAGCGAGGACTTGTTGTTTTAAGAATGACGGTGAGGATGATGATGTGCAAAGAAGGCCGATGCTTATCAGCTGCTATTGAGCTTAAAGAGCAAAAGGATGTTTTTCATCATTTCATGTGGTTTGGGCTGTATCTGTGGCAAGCAAAGGTCACTCAGTGCCAAAGACTAGAATCCTTTCTGCCTTTTCTCCGCTTGACTGAATTACAGATCTTGTATTTTACAAAAGGTAATGTGACCACTTTCCTAAATTAAAAGTCTTGTTGGGTTTTGTAAACGTCTCTTTAGTTTTCATTGCGTTTTGTAATCCCTGAAACCAATGAGATCCAAAGTGTGCTGTCACATGCATTCAAGGCAAGGGGCTCTGTTCTAATGACTTTGGAGCGATGGCGAGACGCATTAAGTAAAAGGAATGGAGAGCTAGAAAAGACACAAAGACAAAAGGTTTGGCTTTGTCAGAAAAGTTCCAGGACCAGTGTCGCTTCAAACTGTTTTTCCCTTCGGCGAGGCTCAGACGACAAAAAGACGCCAGGGTCGTGGTGGGACAATTTGCGACTTTTATTTTATGGAGTGATGCGGCAGTGTTTGACTTTGTTTTGACCCGCTTTAATGTGTGTCGCTCCGTGTTAGTGGCGGGGGAAAAAAGACACGGGAAGTGTGTGTAAGCGCACGGGCACTTATGAAGGGCTTTTAACATCTGCTCTACCTGCTTGCAATGATAGGGGTGGGCATGATTCCATTTGGAGCTGGAGGGAAAGATAATCATATTAGCGTGGAAAGCGAGAGGGCCAAATGGAGGTGCGGAGCTGCGGCCAACGTATTGCCGGCTCGAAATAGCAGCAACAGCTAAATGAACATTTGCAATATTACAGTGGATATTTTGATTTGTTAGCACTTGGGAGTGGCCTACCATAAAAAATATTTTATGGAACCTATGCAAAGTTATTTTGCTTTTTACTTTTATTTTCTGCTGGCCGTTTTTGTATTTAGGTTGCACACATTTTCTATGTGTGGAAATCTCCCATGGCAGAATTAAATTCAATTGTGAAACTCTATTGTGGATTTGTGTGTTGTTTCAAATCTATAGATGCTCACCGGCAACCATATCGCACTGATTCAAAGCTCGGGTTTACCGATAAAATGCAATCGACCTCATCACGGAACTACAAGCGAAGCTGTAAAGAATCCAAGAGTTTATGTTTCGGGTTTGCATGTGCAGGTGTGCAGGTGCATATGGTGTGTGCGTGCGTCAGCCGTCAGGTGAGGGTGTGCAGGAGGACAGGTCCAGCCGGGTCGTCTTTGACAGTGAGAGCTGTGTCACCCTGACTTTGGGAACCAGTCAGTGGAAAACCAGGGAGGAGAGAAAAGGACAGAAAAAGGATGTGTGTGTTTGTGTCTGTTTGTGCGCGCGCCAATGTTCTGGATGACAGAAAAAGAGCAAAAGACCACACACGAGGCTGAAGAATCAGAGTTTGCATATTGGCTTTGAAGAGTTCGTTTCCGAAAGTGAAAAGGTCGGAACCATGCAGAGACCCAATAGCTACCATGTAAGTGTATGCACGGAGCGTGATATGTTTTAGAATCTTGAAAAAAAATGCATTTTATTTGGCACTTGGTTAATAAGTTACCAGCTGTCAACCTAGAAATAAGAAGAAACAACCATGAAATAACATAACTTGATCAGTTTAATCACCTGGCATATTAGTGCAACTGTAAGGCTCTTCTCATTTGATTTGTAGTGATTTTAAAAAGTGGTGCGTTGAGATACGAGTGACGCGACTTGCAAGCTGTTCCAAAGACAAGCAGTCGATGGGCTTGCTAAATGTTAAAAAGAAAATTGCAAACAGGCGGAATGGCGTTGTGCTTGCAAGTGGCGGCGTTTTTACCCTTTAAGCAACACAAACACGTGCATGACAACACTCACAGATATTTGTTAATCCTTTTCGAAGTCTGGCAGATCTGCCGCACTATGCTGTAGAAGAGTCCATATAAAGCCGTCCGTTTGTTTTGTACTGCCTCCAAGTGGCCACAGGGCGCACAACACAACGACCAGCGCACAATTAATTATTTTTCGTCTGATTTATTACGCAATTCCTGTATGTTTTTTTTTAATCAAGTATAAACCAATTTATTAGTATATAATTTGTTTGGTTTATTACGCAATTTCTGCATGTTTTTTCATCATGATCTAACTTATAAAGTATAACAGTTTTCTAGTTCAAAAAATGGCATTTCCCACCATGGAAGAGGGTTGTTACGTGTCCTGAACATGGTCTAGGAAGAAATTAAAACTAGCATCGCAAGGCACCACCGTATCTGCATATTGAATCCTTGCATATTATAATTATTGCACCACAATTCCTATGAGATATTTATATTGTTAGAAGCCTGCCCATGAACCACCATTTATTGGTGTGTATTGGTATTGCAGTTTTCCCAAGACCAGTTCATTCTGGACGGTCCATCAGAGAAGCTTCGCAGAGAATTGGAGGAAGAACTGAAGATGAACTGCGATGAGCCCAGAAGCCATGCATGGTACCATGGAGCCATACCCCGGCAGGTATCCCATCAGAATTTTTCAATTCGTCCCGCCCTAAAGGAACCCAGCCAGTGACTTGCTGAACAACATCACAATTGCATCTACTGACTCTTATTGCTGCCATTTATTTTCCATAACTCAGTCATTTGTGTGCACTGACCATCTGCTGGGATGCAGTAACGCTTTGTTCTGCCCTAGGTTGCCGAGAACTTTGTGCAGCGAGATGGCGACTTCCTGATTCGCGATTCGCTGTCAAGTCCCGGAAGTTATGTTCTAACGTGTCAATGGCGAAACACAGCCCAGCATTTTAAAATCAACAAAAAGGTAAGCAAGATTGTCTACTGTGTGTGTTTTTTTTTTTTCAAACTGCGACAAGCCGTGTTGCTGCTCTTCATTCTTCACCTTTTGTTGCCCAGGTTGTGATGCTGAACGAAGCCTATTCCAGAGTTGAGTACCGTGTGGAGCGAGAAGGTTTTGACAGTGTCCCCGCTCTCGTCAGATATTACGTCGGCAACCGCAAACCCGTCTCTCAGGTGAGTTTCCAAGCAGACTTGCACCTGTCGAGAAATTAAGGTCAAAAAGTGGAAAATGCCATTTCATTGCCATGTCATTTGTTGCAGGTCGTCGGCGCCATTATCTTCCAGCCCATCAACCGCACGCTGCCGTTGCGCTGCTTGGAACAAAAGTACGGATTATCCGGTCCCCATCGAGAGGCGGGGCTGATGGAACAGGAGCGGCGGCGTCAGAAGCGCCTCAGCCTCAACATCGCCAACGGACACGTCCAAGACAACACGCACGGCGGACACGATGGCAGCCACTACCACCAAAACGGTGTGGGGAGAGGAAGCCCGCTCAGGTTGGTTGGTAACGCATTCGCTGTGTGGCCATAGTTGCTTCAGCCTCCATTTGCCACTTGAGTTGACATTCTAATCTGCTGAAGGCTGAAGGATCGTTGCGGCAGCCAACCGGCGAGTCTCAATCAACTCCCGGAGAAGCGGCGGCCGCTCAAAGCGCACCAATCAGAGAGCTTTCTACCACTTGGTTAGTAAAGATAACGTTTGATCATCGAGCACTCAGAAAGGATGGCTGGCAAATAGCTTCTTATCTGTGGCATCCAGGATCCAGAGCCCAGAATCAGCAGCACTCGGACAGCCATCTCCTCAGCCCGAACTCCAAGTCTCCTGTGTTCCGGACGGGCAGTGAACCGCTGCTGAGTCCGTCAGTCGCACGGAGGTTGGCAGAGCCACTGGCGGGTCAGTTCACGTTGGTCAGGTCACCTGAGCGATGTCACCGTGTAACAGCTTTGATCAGCTTTGGGCATTCTTGCAGGTCAGCCAATCCGGGGCTCTGACAGCCAGCTGTGTCCCAAACCTCCACCCAAACCCAGCAAGGTTCCTATGGCACGCCCGCCTCACTTTGCCGGCCTTCAGCTTCCACGTCTGGCCTCTGACGCCTGCCCCAGCCGGTCTTTACCCACTTTGGACTCCACATGTGGGGAAGCCCCTGTTTGGAGGACAGCAGGTCATTCGCACAGCTTTCTCTTTTTGTTGTTGTTGTGGTGTGCAGTCGTGTTTTGATCATTGTCACTTAACACAGTCGGTCGCTGCAGCTACTAATGAAAGTTAAAAACATGCAACGGAAACGCCATTTGTCAGCAATACCCGTAGGCTTCTCTGGCCTCATCAGTCCGAGTGTTGTCTAAGGTGCTTGATGTGCTCATTCAGGTCCTCCTGCACCGCCGGCAAAGTCCGTCCACGCAGACCTGCAAAGCTCCTCCAGCTGTGCACTACCTCAGATTCACTACACCAACTCTGAGGCAATAGCAGGCCAAAGTGAATGCCTGGCGCAGACGCCCGCAGACCTCAGATCCCGCAGTCCGCTGGAATGGGATGAACCAAACTCTCTCAACTCCATTCCAGACAACGCCCACGAACTTGAGCGGCTGCCGTGTAGCTATGTCGAGAGATTGAGGCAAGAGGGTGAGGCGCCCGTTGAGACGGGAGCGCAGAGAGGGCTGGACCGAAGCTCCTATCATCATGCCATTGAGGCTTTGGAAAACACCAGCGAGGAAGAAGAGGAGGACGCGGGGAGGGAGGCGCAGGACGAAGAAAAGAGGAACATCTTCCTACGGCCGGTGGTGGAGACTGAGTCGGCGTTCCGGCCAACCGAGTTTGACTCTCGACTTCTGCCGGCCGAAAACAAACCGCTGGAGATGTCGGTCTTGAAGAGAGCCAAAGAGCTGCTGCTGAGCCACGACCACCACAGCATAGCCAAACACCTGCTCATGGCTGACTGCCAGGTACGTTCCCATCGCCTAACATCAAGTCTGATCTTCAAACCGTCCGTCCTCCAAGAACTGTTGAGTTATCCTTAAAGTTGCTGCCAACCATTTTGACATTTTCAAGACACGGTATCGTGTGCAATGATACTGTCACCAAACCTCCAAATGAAAAAACAGACTTTCCTTTCATCGACATTTTGTGCTTCAGGTGGCAAGGATACTCGATGTGTCATCTGAGCAGAGAAGTCAGATGGGGGTCGCATCTGGCCTGGAACTGATCACCTTGCCGCATGGTCGACAGCTGAGACTAGACCTGATGGAACGGTACGCATCTCAACAATTGAGCGACACAACGGATGATTATTTTCAATTTGCAATCAATCCTTTTCAAACATAAAATGCTTATGGTGGCATGACAACGCAGCCTTCTCATCAACACCCCCCTCCCCCTCCCTTCCAGACACCACACCATGGCAATAGGTGTGGCCGTGGATATTCTCGGGTGCACGGGCAGCCTGGAGGAGCGAGCGTGCGCTTTGAACCGCATCGTCCTGGTCGCGTTGGAGCTGAAGGACACTGTGGGCGACTTATTTGCGTTCACCGCCCTCATGAAAGCTCTGGAACTGCCACAGGTAGCACACACCACCATGTGGAGCATTGACATTGATTACAATTTAAGTGGCTGAAATACAAGCCGGATTGTGTTTTGCAGATCAGTCGTCTGGAAGAAACATGGACGACTCTGAGAAGGAACTACACGCAAACTGCCATCAGCTATGAGAAAACTCTCAAACCTTTCTACAAAAGTCTCTATGAGGGAACTGGTAAGTTGAGGAAAACTCTTATTTCATTCAATGGCAGGTTGATAGGTCAATGCTGTCAAATGTTGGAATCTTATTTTGACCTTGCGTCAGCTTCCTGTCCTGCTGCGGCGTGCGTCCCCCTCCTGTTGCCTCTTCTCACTTTGATGGAGCGACCATCCCTCTCGCCGGAAGGGGCGGAGCTCTGGGAGACCAGTGACCAGGGCTGTGACATCATGCTGCGTCACCTCGAGGCTGCACGCAACGTCGCACACAATGCGCACATCTACGCTGAGAACGCACAGAGAATCATGCACGGTAAAACCAAAAGAAAAAAACCAACTGGATTTTCATGCATGTTCATGATTAACTTACCGCCAGTCCGGATCATTCACATAGAGAAGGCATTTTACAACAGACATGTGGTTGTATGTTTTCAGGGTTCCATTGTGACGAAGACTTGCTGGAGGTGTTCAAGACGGACTTTCAGCTGCGGCTGCTGTGGGGGAGTCGCGGCGCTTCAGTCAACCAATCGGATCGCTACAGCAAGTTCAACCTCATCCTCACTGCATTGTCAAGGAAGCTGGAGCCCCCGCCCAAAACACACACCTTAATTTGACTTCCCATTGGCAGCAACATTCAGACGGACCGTTTCACTTCAGCCGTGTAACCTAACATTGATGCAACATTATCAAATTCGTAGACAAGAGTTTGAGCGTCACGGCGGCCGCTCAAAGAAGACCAACAAGACGCAAACGGGGACAAAACTTGCACTTTCTTAGAGAGCAAACATCATATAGAATGTCTATAGAAGTAACTGTAACTAAACAAACATAATGCATAGTTGTTTGTTTCTTTACTCAAGACTACCAAAACTATATGTCCTTCTGCTAAGGTTTAAAAGAGAGTAGACGTGTTTGTGTGTACATTTGAAGATACACACAAGTACTGTAAGTGAATGAACGTTGTACATATGTGAAGCGTTGTGTACATACAGGAATTAAGGAGACGAAAATGTCAATAAATTTGAATGTTTATATTCTGAACTACTGCAGTAAGTTTGAATAAATATGGTACATAGTCTGTGGACTTTTTTTTTTTTTTTACATCTGCAGAACAAACAATATGACGAAACTACAAATCAAAGTCGAGTGGATTGTGAATGTTTGACACGTTCGCTGAGTGGCACATTTTTCAATTTTGCATTTCACGCAATTCTCAACACAGTATGTTGTCTACACATTCAGCACACATATATGATGTATATTTAGTACCTTGTCTGAGTATAAAACTCACATAAAAAATGAAAACTTGTAATAAATGCATTTTTGATTAAATTGAGGTTAAAATGGAAGAGATTTTGAAGCGTATACAGTACTCAATTTACAACAGGGACGGTTGATATATATAAAAAAAACAATCACACAATTTGTGAGTGCAAATTTCTCATGACAATTATTTTTAATCAAAAATATTGAAAGGATAATTACTGAGCTTCCCTAACTTATCACTAGTTAACAGCTACATTAAAAGTGATATGAAGTCTCTTTGGATTATTATTTTTTTTAACAGAGCTTGTACATCAAAATGAGTGGAAGACTGAAAGGCAATTAACGTTCAGTGTTATGCAGAATAAACAAATACATGAAATGAAGCAATGACAATTGTTATTAGAAACCGGCATAGCAATTTGCACTATCAATCGACAATTGTTGAGTCGTGGGCAAAATGAACAGGGACAGTTGTCTTAAGTGTAAATAGCACACTGGGAGTCTGAATTTTGGCAGATAAGTGTGCTACAAGACTGGGAGGGGCTTCGCTATGGCTTCATCTGCATTGCGGCTTCAATTCAATTAGGGGGCACGGCAAGAAGCTACAAAACTCAACAGTCTTGGAAAGGTGTGGCAACATAATCAACAGGGCAGAGGAATGTTTGAAGTAGCATCAACAGCATCATTTTGCACATTTCACAGCTTCATAAATAAAAAGAGAAAACAAAAAATGAAGGCGTGCGAGGTCACATCTGATGATTACCAACACTGTTAGTTTGTCCTACAACGGCAAAGGTTGTTAATGAGTCAACTAAACCCGCACACTTGGCGGCTATGAAAACAACAGTGACGATTTGAAACAACAGCGAGGAATTGATCCAAAAGATGAAGTAAAATCATGCAAAAGCTTCTTACAACACTTGTTACAAAAAGAGCAGGAATACCAAAGGAGCTAAAAAAAAAAAAAACCCACCAGAGCTTTTTGTTCTGCATTTCGACACAATGTGCTCGTTGAGCACGTTCAACCAGTCATTCATTCTTTCATTCATTCGATCAAATTCAAATGCTGTGGTACTTCGGGGCAAAGTGCATCGGTTCAATTTCAAACCTTAATGTCTTCCGAAGAGTGTCAATCAATCAATCAATCAATCAATGAGTCAGTCAAACAAACCGAAACACGCACACCAGAGAAAGACATTCAAACAGGACATCAAAAGATGCTCATATGTACAAGTTATTCAAATAAAACTGCCGCCGCACCTCATGTGCCACGTGAACACGCACACCACACTTAGCTGGTCGTCTTAAAAAAAAAAACAAAAAAAAAACATTGCATCCATATAAATAATGTGTGTACTACACATCAGTGGTCCCTGTGTCACCACAGTGGAAAATAGAAACGATGACGTAGCAATATTGGGCCGATGGGAGACGCCTGAGAAGGAGGAAAACTCTTTTTCTGGCTCTTCTTCAACAAGGAGCAGTCCAGCTTGAGTTTGCCCGGCAAAGTCTGTCACCAGACAGTTAGAATGTCAAGTCGCCATGCCGGAGAAGAGAAAAAAACGAGGGCGATGGAGAGGATGCAAGATAGCCCTGCTCTCTGCCTGATTGCTGTTTGGGTGATGCGCACGAAGAAAGACAAGTAATGATGAGAAATACTCGCTCAGACCACATGAGCAGATATGAGCACACATATGGGAAGACATTGAAGACGCGTTAGGGACATGCAACATGATGTGGATGACGTGTCAGAACAGGCATGAGGAGCAGAGTGGCACAGGCGGGCCGACGGGTGGGGGGCAGGCATCACCAACCGAGCACAGATGTCATGAGCAAAGGGATGAGGTGAAAACGTTGCAGTGCTCGACGTTAGTGGCAGACATCATATTCGCAAAGCTATGCAACCCCAAAAGAGACATGAAAAGAAAAGTCAACATGTGCTTTATGGGACGCTACATTTATCATTTGACTTTCTTCATGTCTCTTTAGGGGCTTTGTAGTCATTTTTAAGAAGCCTGCCATATATTAATCTTATTTTCCTCATTTCCAGAATGGGAGAAATCGGCACTAGCAAACACAATTTAAATAAAAATAAAATTCTACAAGCAAGTCATTTGAATGAGTTTAAAACGGCGACGGGTGATTGCGGCGCGCGCTCGACACCTGCTGTGTTATGAGCCTGAAAATTAGTAAAGGGCACAGAGATGCTCGTGTCCTTTCGACTGACTGGAATTTTGGAGACTGGAAAATGTGAGCATCTTTGCTTTGGAGCTTTACTGCTGAGAGGGGAACATGACGGTCGCCCTCTACTGGCCAATTAAAGTAGAGCTCCCCCAAATGGGTTGTTAGCAAGTAGAAGCTCTCCATACAGAGGCCCGCATCATTTTTAAGGAATTTAATTCCCGCTTACTGCCATTTGGGTTCTCCCCTGTTGTTTAGTTAAGAGGCGAAAATGCCACAGCCGTTAAGGATGTGAGAGCATGCCGACATGCAAACTTGCCCTTCTCTTTCCCATTCTCGCTTTCACCCCCACCACCAAAAATCAGGCACCGGCGAGAGCCCTCCACCAGCCAATCAACCACCTGGCCACCCCGCGGCCCTCAGGAACCTGCACAGTCATACACAGGAGAGAATTTGTTATTAAGGCGCAGCATCACAGGAAAAAGGGAACCTTTGCCATGGATGTCGAATGACCAAAGTTTGACTTTGCTTTCCTTAACGTGCAGCCATGTGGCTATATACATCAAATTTATTCGACATATTTGAGACCTTCTGCCGTCATGTTCAGTGGAACAAGGAAATAAGTTGGGCAGGACAGAAAGCAAAGGAAACGACTAATTTGTTGGTTTTGCTCAAAAGGGTTTTTCTGAAATGTAGAATGTCAAAACATCAATATGCATATATCACTTATGCAGAAACACTCGAAGCTAAATAAATTTGTCCAATACCAAATAAAGACGTGACCGTGAGTGAAAGGAAAATCTGCTCTGATGGCACAGATCAAGTGAAAACTGTTAAATCAATAAAAAGCATCAAACTCAATGAAATAGCTATTTACAAAACATCAACAAGATGGAGCACTTTGAACAATAAGAAGCAATAAAGAGTTTCTCACGTGCACATGCTGTAAAAATGTCTTTCACGCACAAACACACACTCACCACTGCAGCATCGGCTACAGGGGGGGGCGGGGGATGATTAAACAGTTAGTGGAAGAGACGGACAGTGGATGAGAGGGAAGCCAAAACGTGCAGATGGAGACACGCTTTGCGTCTTGGTTCTTGTCGGTGATGAAAGAATGGAAAAGGGTTTTGAGGGTTCACAAGACAGAGGAGAGGCGAAGCTTCAGATGTAGGTGACGGCACCTTTGCAGTTCTTCTCCATGGTGATTTCCACATAGGTGGTGGGCACGTAGCCCTCTTGCCCGCTCTGCTTCCTCGCCCGTGTCCATCCGTCGCCTTTGTCTTCCTCGATGATGTACAAAACCTGCAGGAAAACATACAGGACAGGTCGGTGGGTTTTCTTTCTTTTTTTTTTAAACACAATTACAATAGTTAAGAAGTGTTACAAAGCTGACATTAAAATGGGAGAAAATAATGGCACCTCACCTCATCTTCAGCCATTACCAGGGTTCCCTCATTCTGACCTAAAATAACAAAATAAAAGCAGCCATAAACCGAGGTATTTCTAGCCATTCTTGCATACCGCACATTTTACAGCGTGCAGCATAAACTGCCATGACATTAACCGTATACAAATAAAAGCAACACATGCAGGTGCTACCTCAATTGTTGTAGGCGCATAAATATGGCCGCACGTCAACCTCCCGATTTCCAAAGGCAATGTAGCAAAAGCTTGAGTGTCACGAGGAATCCGAGCTCACCGTCAAAAGAGTACAAAGCTTTGCAGTGTCCGATGACGGGCAGCGGGTCGTCGTCATCAAATTCGTCATCAAACTCGTGTGGGTCACCGCTGGGCTGCACGGGACCGGTGCGTTGATGGGGCGTGTGCTGCTCCTGGGCGGCGTCTTCCGTGTAACTGCCTTCGGGGCTGCGACAAACAGAGCAAATGTTGCGATTGGACTCTGCGGCTCTGGCAAATGCAGTGAGTTAATTTCCACGTTACCTCTCTCTGCCTTGGGGGGTGGGATGGTGGTTGTCGGCGCTATGCCTCCTGTCCTTGGAGGCCTGCTTGGCCTCCACCTCGGCCAACCAAGCCTGCCGTTGGAGCGAGACAGGCGAGTCGAGTCAGCGTTTTCAGAGAACCAGCAACATCCTGTTGTTTGTGCCCAGGAGATGGCGCTTGTTCTTTTCTCACCTCATGTTTGTGAATTTCCGAGCGGAGCTTTTCCATGTTGAATATGGTCTCGGATATTTTGGGCTGCAAGCTGTTGGGGTCACCCATCGGTGGAGTTTTCTCATACACGTCTTTCATTTTGTTCAGGGCGTCCCTGGCAGAGGCAAAAAGCAAAGTGGCCATGTAATAGATGAAGACACAACACAACTTAAGCAGGTCCTCAGTACCTCTGATCCATCTCTATTTGGAGCTTGTTGTTGAGCTCATCAATTTTCTGCTGCAAGCGCTTCCTCCTCTGCTCAGGGGGCAAGTGGCTGAAGTCCTCCACCGATGGAGCCTGGAGCAAAATGAAGCAAAATGTTAACGTTCCACTTTGTTCTGTGGGAATGGGAACTAGTTTAAATGGGAATTTTTTTCTTTTTTTTTCCTACATGGTCATCTGTTGGCTACAATGGGGACACCTACAATACATAGCGCAGACACGGCAAGATGTCTCTCTTTCCTACTGTAAGCAACATACGGCCACTTACCAGCTTGACGGACCACTGGGATGTAACACACGAGCGATTCCAGAAAGGCAAGCAGACGACATAATAAATACGATGCTGGTTAGTCGAACGCCTATGGCTAACAGTCGATTGGTTCTAACCTCGCCAATCCACATTTTAATTTGTAAAATTATTTTTGATTTATGTTTCTTGTCATGAACTCATTTACCTTTAGTCTGGGGTTCGTCACTTAATATGAATGTGTAGGCTAGGTAAGACTAGTAATAATAAAAATATGTCAAAGTATTTTCAAGTGTTCAAGTGAGAGCTGCAAATGTGAGGAGCAAAAGGCAAACGTGGCTCGATTGCTTGCCGCACATTTGCGAGAGTGCTCTCGCCTTTGTGTCACCCCACTGCAAACTCGGCGAGACCACCAAGATCATCAAACATCCAATGTCGGCGACATTAGCACCGCAAGCCAAATGCCAAAATCACCAGAACTCCTTTCCGGCGTGATTGCGGGAGAAATCTGCCATTTTGTAATTGCGACACAGATGGGACAGGAACGAGAAAAGCCCAAAGTGGAGACGAGCGTAGAGGCAAGCAAGGTGTTTGCAAGTCTCCGAAAATGACAATTTTGAGAGAGCGGACCAATGAGGCGAGCTGCACATTTGACTCAGCAGCCATCTTTTTTTTAATTGAAAGCATTTCCATGACCTGCAGACACCCTGGAGGAAAGCACGCTTCAATCATCAAGGCGACATGATCCGCCTGGCACAAGCGTCAACGGCACGAGGTTACTTCCTGGCTCACCCCTCTTTTGAGACCCTTCAAGTTCTGGGGGATTCTGGGGACTGTGGTCTTTATGTCGGACAGATACTGGTTCACTCGTTCAGCACTGAACCGATTGGGAGTCAATTGCGAGCTCGGCCGTGGCCAGGAGGAGGACAAAGGAGGTGGAGGGGGGGAGGAAGAAGGGGACTGGCGGGGAGCGGGAAGAAAGCATAAAAGCGTCAGTCAGGACGGCACGTTTGTCAATCGGACGGGCCCGAAAAACAACCTCAACTAAGGTCAACAATTAGCCAAAAAAACGCCAGAGCCCAAAAAAACGACATCATGATCTACGTGCAAGAAAATAAAGTAAGGCCGAATCGTGGACGGATTACTGCCACCAAGGTTCCTGCAAGGCAGTGACAACGCAGAGATAATAATTAACCAACATTGCCCTCGTGAAGAAGAAGGGCAAGGTCCATGAGCGTAGCAAAATCTGAGACAAAAACAAATGTCAAGCTAAGCAAATGTGCAACGACGTCACGTGGGCTGGCAAATCTGAATAAAATTTTGAAACAAACTTGCAGATAAACAACCTGTACGTTTTGTGCTGCTGCTTAATGACATGGAGGAGACAACAAATACTCCACCAGAAGGAGGCGCCGCGCCACGTACCTTTGGTTTCTTCCCAAAGAGCCAGAGTTTGTTCTTGGCCTTGCTGATTGAGTGTTTTGGGTCAGGTCGCGGCCCGGGGGCGCTGTCTCGATCTCCTTTGGGCGTGTTGCCGCTGATGGCCCCCTCGGAGCCGGTTCGACTAAGATTCTGACTGTAGTCTTCAAAGGGGAAGTCGCCCGGAGGCTCAAAACCAGACTTGAAGGACTCCACGACAATGCCGGAATCCTGGAGCGAGGAAAGAACAACAAAAGTCAATCAGACAGCAAGCGGAGACTCTCCATCTTGCTTTTTTCCTTCTACACACCCTTCGCTCATCAACAGATTTGGCCGCCGTAACCATTCCTTCTAAGCACTTGGAGATGATGGGAATGACTCTTCGTTCCGCTTCTGCAAAGGTTCGGTACGTCTCACCAAGCTTCACCGTTCGCCGCTCATCCATCGCTTGCAGATTCTGCGAGACGAGCGCAGGCATGTGCATTTCGACCAATCAATTGTCAAAGCGATGACGGCAAGTGCCGAATGTACGAGCCTGGCTCAAAATACATTTCCATCGCTCACCGGTGTCAGCCGAATAACGTTTGGGTTACCTTGAAGATGTGTGGGATGGCATTGTTGAAATGTTTCCACTGCTCGGCGTTGAAGTTCTGCAGTTGGGCAGCGTACTCGTTTTTGCTCTCGTCGACCGTGTGAGTGCGCAGGTTATATTGCGCTTTGGCCTGAAAGCAAACAGCAAAGGAATCAGCAAGTGGATCAAGTCAATATTTTCATTGTTAATGCAGATGGAAGGCACATTGGCACAGTTTGGAGGCTGTTAGTTACCTTCTCAACTTCGGATTTTGTGGCATTGATGTCGTTGTCTAACCTCTCAAAATTTATTTGGGATTTCTCTGCTTCCTTGCATTCTCTTTCAAACTTCTTCTTACTCTGTTGAGCAAAAACAAAATAGCAAAGCATTATCCATGGCAAGAGGATCTGAAATAAATGTCTGGTTGTAAAATATCAATTTAGTGACAATTTAAAAAAAAAAAAAAGCCACCAAAACGTGCGGGCTAATATTAAACGAGCCACAGAAAAAATAAAAAGTGATGTGAATGTGACGGAGATGGTCTACTTCCTGACAGGCCATCTGGGTCACATTAGTAGAGAGGCAAACAGTTGAATAGCGGAGACATGACGAGCAGATGAGTCAAGCCTCACAGCCACCCACCCAAATAGACACTTGACTAGTCACTGTACTATCAAAAAATTCACAATGAGCATTTGATGCCGGTAGTTGCGCCACATTGTGTCATGATTTTGCAAATTGCTAGCTTGGTTGCACTAATGGGGTACATCCAACCAAATGACCTCAGAAATGAGCAAATGGAATCGCTGCGGGCGATTTTCAAAGCCAAGAAGACGTTTGCCAAGTGCGGCACATGCGCCTGCGACTGTGTGTCATTGCCGTCACTCCCAACGACCAGCCAAAGCTGTGTTTCTTCTCTCAACAAAAATAAGTCAAATAAGGAATATAAGGACCATATGACCTAGAGTAACCTTTGAAATATGAAAGAAGAGAAAATGAAAGGAGGAAAAAAACATACCCCCCTCCCCTCATCTTTTTACTTACGTTGTCCATCTGTTTCCAGCAGTGATCCAAATACTGCTGGGCCTTCCTGCCCTCCTGCAGATGCTGCGCTCACACACGCACACAAACAGACACACACAAACAGACATAAACACACACACACACACACAATAGCAACACAACACAACGTTTAAACCAAAAGACAACTGACACACAACACAAACAAGAAAACATTGCTATCCACAACAGCGAGGAAAAGTGCCACACCACTACTTAGCAGGGGCCAATCAAATGACATACTAGCTGAGTATGTGAAAATGAAAGTAAGCTAGCCTGTGAGCCCATTTAGTGGCGTAGTGTATTTCTCCAAGAATAGTTGTGCTTAATACTACTCCAGCCGACAACTTGAAAAAAAAACACACGTCTGCCTCTTATTTGGGGTCTCGTCCCATCTCCACGTTTGGAAAGTGGCTTAAGTATTCCACTGAGAGAAGGGAATGTTCTTCCAAAGAATGCGAAGCGTTTACAGCAGCGGCGGCAGCTCAGGGGAGGAAACAAAGGCAGATGTTTGACATGACGCTCAACATACGCATCCTCTCGTCAAACTCCAAACAAACGTACACGCAGAAAGCATTGTCGGGGCAAGCATGGGCACTTTTCTCGCTGTCACGCCGTGACCAAAATACGCTCACCAGTTTCCTCTCGGTTTTCAGGTCTTGGCTGTATCTAATGAGCGTTCCGTAGACCTTGTGGCCCATCTCCTCGGCCACCACCTCCCTCTGGCCCGCGTAGTCATTCAGCTCGTTCAGGATGTCGTAAAAGGACAGACACGACGTGAACCTGCAAGATGGGCACCATTTGTTCCTGCCATAAGCAAAGTGACCGATTTTGACAGACTCACCTGGGTTCCTCATCTTTGGAGCGCTTTGGCCAATATTTCTTGACCAAGTTCCTGATACAGAAGAGAGACAAGTCATGGCTTAGATACGCTCAAAGACGGACACTACCTTCTTTGTGTGTGTTTGCACCTCAGCTGCTTAGCATAATTTTGCTCAATTTCCAACCGTTCCTTGACAAACTTGGCATAACGCTCCAGGAAGTCGATCCCCCATTGAGTGTGCTTGTCCAGATTATCGAACTGGTCCTGTTGACAAAAAAAAAGTAAAAAATGAACACACAAATTCAGTATCGCTGCTTGTCGCCCAGTTCACAAGTACGTCGCCATGACGGGACGCGGATGAGCCATGCAGACGTCCCGCGTGCATTCCAGGGGACGCAGCAACCTTAATGGGCACAAAATACGCTGGCAGGACAAAAGGACTCATTAGCCGCTCTTGCATTCCAGGGCAGACACACAAACGCAGCTTGTCTTCCCTCTTCCATGACATTCCTGGGAAAGCCCTGATTTCTGAAGAACCAAGAACTGTTGCGCATCCCCCAATACCTCCGCTCAGCTCATGCATGAAAAATGACAAATATCGACATGTGTTTCGCTTTCTGACAAACGTGTACACTTTTCTTCACCTACGCTAGCTGGAAGAGGGAACGTGAACGTCATGCTGGCTTGTCAGCTTTCATGGCAACCCGAGCCGTCTGCTGTCACGCTGCTGTCACGCCGCACGTCCACAACCTGACGGACCGGTTTGTCTGACAACATGGTAAATTCTGGATCGAGCTACCCCAGCTGTGATACGTCAATCCAAAATTAAGCATTGCTCCACATTCATTTGTGCGCACTCATCGTGGAACATTAGTTTTTAAAACATCTACTTCCTGTATCCACATTAACAAACGTGCCTTCTTGGCCCACATTTGAGGGAGAATTCTGTAGTACAGGAAGTATGCCAAAAACTATCAGTCTGTTTACCTTCCAAACTGCCAACAACTATAGAAAATAAATTGCTGTCATATTTTAAGAAGAGGGGAACATCCGTACGTTTTTTTTGTTTTATTGTGCCAACATTGACACATGCAGATAACACTTGGATGCCGATAGTCATCACTACATTACTACAATCGTCATTACTACAAAGTAGAAACAACTCGGAGAGACACAAGAGTGATGACACACGAACCCAAATGCACACGTCGGGAAAAACAGTACGAGCTGCTTAGCATAATAGTGGCAAGAGAAAAGTGAAAGTTGGAACATCAAATAAGATCAAGAAGGGAACGTGTCAAAGAACAACCTCGGGCCTCTTGGACTTAGATCCTCATTACAAGTTCACTTTACAGTTTTATTGTTTCGTTGAATGCATTTACCGATGTTTCAAAATGTATATTTAATTTTTTCAGGGCTTTGGGGAGCAGACACAATGCCAGGCACCTTCTCGTTTATGGATGTTTATAGTGCGCGACTCAGAGGTACAATGTGCAATTGATGGACATGTTACCGGGGTAACCAAAACACAGCTACGCCAGCAGCTAGTACGTTGGTGTGTAAATGAGCAGGGCAGACTTGAGGGCAACACGGAACACTTTTACGAGGCCAACTAGCCAAATAGCCAGCCTGGGAAAAGCCTTGGGAAGCGAGAATGACCGTTGTTTTCTCATATGCAAAAAGACAGAAAGGAAACGGCAGAAGGAAGAGAAGCGGGAACCTGACCTAGTTAGACTCCTCACATGTGTATACAGTCACTCCCCGTGGTGTGATTGGAGTTACAGTGCGAGCAAGAAGTGTGTATGAGCTTCAAATTGCAACCAAAAGCCAGCGCAACCGTCACACCCGCATGCAGAAAAACGCCCCTCTCACAGATCATCCACCCAACAAGGTCACGACGTGTTGTGCCCGCACACAAAACCGACTGGACATCAACACAACGTTTGCCTCACTTTGGCAGCATCCACGTTTGTTGCTTAGTGGCCTGCGGGCACCAAAGTCGGACAGGATGACCCGCGGCTGCTGCAAAGTGGACCCAAGCACAGCTGCCGGTCTGACCAAAGCCTGCCAAGTCATGACTATGAGAGGTCTGGAAGTATTCCTGTCTCCGGTGAGTCAGATTTCACTTCCTGGAAAGAACGTACTAAACACTACAGATAAAAGAAGACGGAATTTGGATCCCTATGACTGCTGTGAGGAAACTCCAGCTGAGAACCGACCAAAAACTGAGTCACAAGGTGACAATCTGAAATGAAGCTTTTGTAAAACTTGTGTCTTACACTGCAGAAAAGGTCCTTTGACTTGCCATACAAAAGATTGCCTTAGCTAACTCACCTCAGTAGGCGACCCGAGGCAACATCCTAAAATATTGAAGCTTTGTGGGTATCAAATGTTTTCCACACCGCGTGTGCCGGCTACAGGATGAAATATGAGGATGGAAACTTGTTCCGCTGCTTCATGGCCGGTCTGACGTTCCGACAGGGCCTTTTCAACTCTTCGGCTGACGGACGTTCCGGTAAAGGCCCGTCTCGCACTTCTCTTGAAGCACGGCTGGTCGGCAGAGAACACCACCTGCCGGTCTCTCCTCCATAAGCGAGACTTGGTCCCCGAAAGACTTGAGTCGGGAGAACAGAACGAAGCACAGTATGGCGGCATCCGAGTGATCCGTCTGAATTGAGCTAATGAAGTGCTAAGCAGCCAAACAGGCTGAATGTTGACAGCCAACACATTGATCTCATCAGAGGATTATGACTAGGGCCACTCGGTCCGCATGAGCGTCTTTGTTTGCTTTGAAATGAGCTTTGCCACTACCACAGATATTGGAGGGATGCTTGCCCGCTTCCTGACAACTACGGAGGTGCCCTTGTGAAAGAAAGCGACCCCTCCAGCTCAGGAGGTGCTAACTAGACATGTCTTTCAGTCTGACGTCTCACCTCGCACGCTCGCATGTGTGACCCGCTTTGTGGGCAGTGCAACACAAATATACAACATGCTGCAAGTTAAATTTTCCCACAAGGGAGTAATAACAGGGTTCTAACAAGCCTTTTTAGTTGGGTGGCCCCAAGTCATTACGCTACCGTTCATGATGATCCCTAAATAATTCAAAACAACCATAATTTCAATACATGAGCAGTCTATCACCCAAATTTACAGAAAACACAAAGCTTTAGAATAAATAAGAAATAGTATTTCACACAAACCCTCACAAATAAGTCATACTCATTCATCGAAAATAACCCAACATAAATTTCATATAATGCACATAAGACACGTGAATATCAGTCAACGTGAATATGTTTACGTCTACGCACGCGAGTGGCAATTTATCAAGTTAAAACAAACCGTTATTATTATTACTATTATTGTTAATATTATTATGATGATTATGATGATTATTAACTTTAATTTATCGGATGATGATCATTTGAGGGACAATGTGCGCGGTCGGTGTGTCTTCACGGTTTTTCTCCGCCCTTCTGCAAGCAATCCCTGCCAACGTCCATCCAAACTGGGCGTGACAGCCAAAATTGTTCAAGAAACAACTTGCCGGTCTAAATATTGCATAGAGTGGGGCAAACAGCACAAGTTTTGCAACACAAAATCCGGCTAAACGAGGGAGGTAGAGAGGCGAGCTGCCTGGAGGGAGACCTGCCTATTGTTCCGCCGCCGCTGTCACAAGCGTTGCTTGAGGTGTGCCAGGGATTAGCTTTAGCATTAGCCACTGCCCAAAGCCTTAGCCGCGCGTGCTTTACACAACGCTTAAAAAAGAAGAAAAGACGATAAGAAAGAAAAAGAACGGTAACACAGCACCTTTTCCCGTTCCAAATCCATTCGCCGAGTTGAACAATAAACTCACAACTGCAACAAAAGCGGAGCACTTCCAAAGTGTTGATAAGAAGTGCCCCAAAGACTTACCCAAAGCTCCGTTCCCCAACTCATGGCGGATTGCACCCTTGTGAGTTGGTCGGGATCGGACTGCTATTTTCCCCACTCCGGTCCGGTTGGGTTCTCCTCAAACTGCTGCCAAAGGCGAGCCCGAGCACAAACTGTCTACGCGCACGCGCATTAACTCCTCCCCCTCCGCCTTCTTTCTTTCTGCTCTCCGCCCTGCTCAAACCTTAAACTTCAAACTTTAAACCTGGGGTCCTCCTCGAAAACAAGCGCTCGTTTTCATCCCTAACAAGAAATCCCATACAAAAACCAAGCCGTCTCAGCATGGCTTTATTAACTGCCTGCAATAGTTACAACAGCCATCTTACACGATTTAAAAAAGTAACTGATCATAGTCATATTTTCTGTTCCTCATTTATTATACATTTATTAAACATTTATTTGTCTTGTTTGAAGTGCACAAAAATAGCAAATCGACCCAATTCCATATAACGCTATCCCGGGAAACAGAGTGAACTTTGCTCATTTGTGAATAAGTGGCGTCCTCTTGTGACTGATACAAGAAATATTAGCTTTCTCTCCAAAAGAACCCCATTTTGCTGGTATTTTTAAACTTAACGCTTGCTCCAGGCCAGACATAGTCTGTAATATTGTTTTTTTTTACCCATTGCCTGTTTTACCTGCATATTTTTAAACTAGAATTTGCAATTTCTGAAGAAATTGCGTGCGAAGAAGCTGAATAAATAAATACTTGAGGAATGTTCCAGAATTATGTTTAAAGTTGAACGGGTTGAATCAGTGAAATAATGTGTGAATTAGAAGTGAAAAACGACATTTTGTAAAATTTGGCGTGAATTTTAAAGTTGTTGATACTGGTTTACCTACTAATTTCCTTTGGAGGGCGGTAGTTACACATGATTGCAAATGGTCAGCAAATAAAACAAAGAACAAGAAACGGATACCGCAAGTTATTCACTGTTTATGTTTTTGAATTTTTTTATTTTTTTTTTGACGGTCGAGTTTTCAGCTGCAGAGCAGACAGACACCCGTAGACATGTATCGCTCTATTGCAAGGTAATAATTGTCATCTCTTCAACAATCTTGACAGGTTTCTTTTCGTTCGGTCACACGAAGATGCATTATGACCTTTGGCATGCATTGCTCTACCTTTAGTAGTAAGCATCGGCGGTTGTAATAAGACAGATTTTATGAACTTTATGTACGTTTGGTTTACGTCAAAAAAAATTGTTAAACGTTTGCTTGCATTGTGCCAATAATACTAGCATGCATATAACTGCTCCTTGTGCTAATGCTGTGGTTCTTAACCTTGTTGGAGGTACCGAAACCCACCAGTTTCATATGTGCATTCACCGAACCCCTCTTTAGGGAAAAATAAAAATATTTTTTTGAAATTCAAGACATCGATGTTTTTTACTGGTGCCCAAAATAAGCCGTGCATGAACATCCCCTTGTTCAAATAACAAAATCAACACAGTGTATGAACTCACAACAAATGACATACTGGCAAATCAGAATTTACACAATAAATCAGGTTTGTTCGGGCCTCCTCAGTGGAGGCTCTGCCGAACCCCTGAGACCGACTCAACGAACCCCTAGGGTTCGATCGAACCCAGGTTAAGAACCACTGTGCTAATGTAATGCAAGAATTAAAAAACACACATTTTCACATTTATAAATACTTCATAGAAAATAAAAAAATATATATGTAAATATTGATGTGAATGCAATAAAAAGTGGTGTCAAAATAAACAAAAGCATATTATTATTTCCAATGCACTTATAATTTATGTCAATTATAATTCTTGTCTCATCTGCAATGTTTTCCATTCCTTAACTAATTTCTGTGTCTAATTTGTGTGGCTCAGCATGGCAGTGCAGCATCAGCGGTGTTCACTCCAGCACATGAGCACAGCAGCCAAAAGGAAGAGAGCTCTGCGTAGCGCCTTCCCAGTGTTAGAGCTTCCTCTCCAAGACATCCACAAGCATGTTTACGAAGCCAACCTTCGAAACAGCAACAAGTGCCACAACAAGTAAGCGACTTACATTGGACTGGTGTCAAATTTACATCAGCTCCACATGATTGAATGTTTTTCCAGGTACATGGAGTTGAATGAGAAGGTGACAAAAGGAGGAGGTGACAACGCTGTTGCGAGACACACTCAGAGGAACAAGAAGTTGTTGGTTAAGGATCGACTGTGCCTACTATTGGACAACGAGGACTACCTCGAGCTGTCTCGCTTTGCAGGTCTGGGTCTGCCGTATGGAGATATCCCATCTGCTGGCTGCCTGACTGGTCAGAAACCACTTACTTGAGGTGTATTTTCGGTACTAAGTTCTTCAGTTCTCACTGCTACTTTGCGTATGTTTGAACGCACACGCATGTAGGTGTTGGAAGGATCAACGGCCTGTGGTGTGTGTTCATCGCCAATGACGCCACGGTGAAGGGCGGAACGGCTTATCCCATCACCGTCAAGAAGCAACTGCGTGCACAAGAGGTGGCGATTCAGAACCGCCTGCCGTGTGTCTACCTGGTTGACTCTGGAGGCGCTTTCCTGCCATTGCAGGTCGGTTGTTCATGCGCCGTTCTTTTGTCAAATATTGGACTTACACGATCGGTCAAACATCCACAGTCCGAGATCTTTCCCGATAAGAACCAGGGAGGGAGGACATTTTATAATGAAGCCATCATGTCTGCAATGAAGATTCCACAGGTAAGGTAATCTCAACTCTGAGAAAAAAGAAAGATGAAAAAAAGATACTTTGAACTGTCATTTAGAAAATCGACTCTATATTATTGTACTCTTCTTCAAAATGATCAGTCAAGGATTTTCAAACGCAAAGTCCTCTTAACTAATAGGCCAGTCCCCACGCTAAAGGTGTCGGTGGTGTGCGGTTCGTGCACAGCGGGCGGAGCTTACATACCCACCATGGCCGAGGAGGCGGTGATGGTGCATCGGATCGGGACCATGTTCCTGGGAGGACCGCCACTGGTCAAGGCTGCCACGGGCGAGGAAGTCACACCAGAGGACCTCGGAGGAGCCAGGCTTCATGCCGAGTACGTTGGCGACCGTGGAAGGAAGCTGTGATGATTTCGTTTGCTGGAATTGATTTACATTCGAGTCTAAATGTTCCGCTGACAGGGTGAGTGGCTGCGTGGATCATTTTGCCCGGGAAGAGAAGGAGGCCTTTGAGTACACCCGAAACATCATATCCACCCTCAACTTCATGCTGCCTGAAGAGGAGGAGGGCGAAGAGATGTTGAGAAAGAGGAAAGAAGACGACAGGCCGCTTTACAGCACAGAGGAACTACTTGGCCTTGCCCCCAAAAGTTACAACTACAGTCTGGATGTTAAAATGGTCCATTAAGCACCACAAAAATAACATTTGATGAACAAGCCAGCAATAAACGTGTGACGCTGACGGTCAGCGTTGTTTCTCTAGGTTATAAGTCGACTGAGCGACGGCAGCCGCTTCCAGGAATTTAAAGCTCTCTTTGGAAGCACGCTCGTAACCGGCTTTGCAAAGATCCACGGGTAATCACATAAAATACACGCGCGACCCAATAATAGCGACAAGGGCAATGGATTTTTATTGTTGCCTTTTCTTAAGTCATGGTTTTAGCGTGTGCTTCTTTTCTGGTCCTGATCTCAGAAACCTTGTCGGAATTGTGGCCAACAACGGGGAGCTGTCCTATCAGGCTGCTTTGAAGGGCAGCCATTTTGTCCAACTGTGCGACCAGCGAGACGTCCCGCTCGTCTTTCTCCAGAACACTGCGCCGTCAGCCCCACGCACCCTTTCAGCGGCGCAGGTCAACACACGACCCGCCTGAAGGCCAAACAAAATGTTCTTCCAGCCAGATAATGTTTCTCTTGGCTTTGTTTTAGGCAGAGCTGAACAGCAACCGTCTCAAGGCTCAAGGTTCAATGATGTCAGCCGTGGCCTGCGCCTCTGTACCCAAAATCACTGTGGTGATTGGCGGTTGCCATGGCGCCGACAGCTATGCAATGGTAAGACGAGTTCCATCATTTAGTATTTGTATTCCAAAGACTGGTCAAGTTAACAGTGAGGAAAGCTCATTTTCTTTGCCGCTCGTCTCCAGTGCGGACGGTCTTTTGAACCCAACTTCCTGTTCCTGTGGCCCAATGCCAGGGTGTCCGTGACGGCCCCAGGTCAAGTCGGCCCACTGCTCCAACTGGAAGATGGGGAGGACAGAAACGAGATGGAGCGCAATCTGAACAGGACATTAGAAGAGGAGAGCTCAGCCTTTTTCTCCTCCGGGCGGCTTTGGGACGATGGAGTCATTCTTCCTCAAGACACTCGAAAGGTCAAGTCTCGTGCACGTTTGTCATCCGACACACACCGCTTAATTCAAGTCATGCAAACGTGTGTGCATGTGCAGGTTCTTGGGGACTGTCTGGACATCATCAAACAGCAGCAGTTTCAACTTTCGACAGAGAAACACCGATTGACACTTCTACGGATTTAGAAACATCCGTCTCGCACATGCTGGCTTGGACATCAATCACTTTTACCGACATGTTCTGATGTGTGCCTTTGTCCGCTAAAATGGACTGGAAGTTGGATGTTTGGTGCCTTCAGTGGTTACACAAAATAGTTTGTGTAACTTGCCAAGGTTCACCTGTGGGAGCTGAACCTACACGCAAGTCAATTGAGCGATGTAAAGAAAAATGTTGTTGAGAAAATGCACTGTAACTTAAATTGAGTGCTCTTTTGGAGTCATAAATTGACAGTTTGTACTACTTTTAATTGCATTGAAATTGCATTTGTGAAAGCTATTTTTGTAGCAAAACAGAGAAAGGCATTCTATAAAATCCTTGTTTTTATTTCAGCAATTGAAATGTTATGATATAGAAAAAAATAATTGAACATTTTCTTGCCAATTATAAATGCAGCAACCGTATAAAGTGTTTGCCTCACCTGTAGCAATAACAAGCATGCTGCTTTGTCTTCGGTTGTTTTGCAATACGTCACCGGTACTGTGCTTACCGAAGAAAGACTATCGGACTGTTGCGGCTACCCGACGATGCATGTTTGATCACGGCTTGTAGAAGCCATGAAAAGTCACTGGAAAGATGGTGTCCACCTCTGCCCTGGCCAGCTCGCTGAGTTTGGCTGCATCCAGCACCAGCAGGAAGCCCGGCATCTCCGCTCCTGGCTTCACGACGATACTAAGCAGCACACCTGCCATGCGGGTTGGCTCAACGTTACCTTTGGAGGAGACACGTGCCTGTTTAAAGCTTCATACCGTCATCCTCCTGCGTGGCTCCCGGGGTTGCTACGAAGAGTGGTTCTGAAGGATAGCACTCCTCCTCCTGCCACACCCACGTCTCTTTGGTCTGCACGTTCAACTTGACGATCTGCATCCATTTGACAAAGGAATCATTGTTCCAAACGTTTCTTGAGTTTAACGGATGTTCCTATAGATTGCTTCAGCTATCTTCCCACCTTGTCAGGGATGAAATGGTTGAGTCCGAGACCATAAACGAAAGAATATTTCTTGCCGCGACACCGGGAGTAGTTAATCTGCGGAAACTCAAAGGCTGGGAGATGGTGCAGACAAAGACAACCAAGAATGTGTGAAACTGCCAGAAGCCATAACATAACAAAAAGGTGGCACCTTGTCTTGCTTTAGAAAAGAGGACTTCGGGTTCCAACCAGACGGTTCCGTCACTACGAAGAGCAGCGGTTGCAGTCGTATATGGTAGAGAAACCAGATTCTTCCCTTGCTCCTCCTAAAGGTCCACACAAAGACCAATTTTCAATTTTACACATCTACGTTTCGTTACGCGTGTGTACTCACGATGTGTAAATCCAGCGGCAGGACGTATCGTCTGACTTCGGGCTGAGGCGCTCTCATGGCAGCTTTCTTAACTTCCTCCCACTCCCCCTTCAGGTTGGCCAGATACAGGTACTTGTACACAAAGTCGTGGCTGTGCACAGAGACAAGTGTGAAAAGTACAGCAAGTCGCGTGAACCGCACGTGGTCACGCTTACCTTTTCCACACGCAGAGGTCAACGACAATGAATCCCTGGTCTTCGTACGCGTTAATATGATGGAAGAGGTTGAATGCCGATGTTCTGAACTTGTGGCTGCTCAGATATGCTGCTGGCTCCTTCGAGGCCAGGTGAAACCATGTCTAGGGAAAAACACGCATGACATTAATCAGGTCCTGGTTTTGTCTAGACTCAATAAGATAAATGACAAGCCCACCTACCCCCATGCTCTCATTGGATTCAAAGCAGTCCATGTAAGTGGCTCCTCGGACACTCCAAGCCGACAGAAACTTGAGCAGGTTGATTTTCACAGGCTGCTCCACAAACACGAAATAGTTGTCGGTCAAACCAAAACTAGCGGAGCAAACAAAAACAAAAACAGGGAGGCGCAGACAGACATTTTAGGGGCATCAAATCCTGAGGTCTCACGCTAGATGTCACAATGACTTGAGGAACATCTGCTTCCTCACTACCTGTGTATGTAGGAGGGCTTTAACCTCTCACTGCTCGGGAGTTGTACGACAACCTGGGATTTCTCTAAGGGGTCCGACTTGTCTGGAAGCACAAAGGTAAAGGCTAAAAAAAAAAAGTGCTCAGGTGTAGTGTGCCGCACAACGTGAAGCCAACTCACCTTTCTGAGCAGGTGGGATCTTGACAATGTTATACGCGAGGCTCATGTTCTTGCCAAAGCAGTTACCAATGTTGTAGACTGTACCATCCGCCTCAAAGTGGGGGTGAGCTGTTACCCCGTTGACTGACAGGTACTTACACAGGTCCACCTAGTTCAAGCACATTCAAAAAGACAAAACAACGTGGAGCAACAGTAGCTAGATGGCATCTGAGAGAATATCGGGGTAAAAGTCTAGTTCAAATTTTACTTTGCGCCTCACTGGCGCTCAAGTCAAACATCAAACTTGCATGAGTGGCGTGCAAGTTGACTCGCACCTTCTTTAAAGTGTCCAGTGACTCGGGATCGACCTTGGTGATGTAATTGGTCTCGGTAACGGCGTAAAAGTCTTCCCCAACTGGGTAGATGTTCACCACACAGTTATCGGTCACCTCGATTCCCTGGAAGTAGGAGAAAAATCTAAAAAAAATAAATAAATACAAGTCAGTTGTTGGTTATTTATGAAAACATTTCATGTATTTGTTACAAAGAAGCCCAGGTGGAAATCTAGAATTCAGGCGAGTTGACCTGGAGAAGATATTTTTGCAGGGGTCAGGGTAGACTGCTGTGCCAAACTCAGTGATGACCACTCTGTTCTCCGTCATCGCACGCACGTATGCGTCTGTCTTTAAAAACCTAAACAAGAAGAATTAGAAGCAACACAGTGATGTGGCAGGGAGGCACCACATCAGACATTCTGGAAGCATTCACTTCTTACTTTCTCGAGTAGGTCACCTGACCGTTCTTCAAGTCAAACTTGTGCAGCAGAGCCTGTCCGTCAAACAGATGATGGAATGCTTGGTCCCTGACCTCGAAAAGACCCGGTCCCATCCTGAGAAGACTCCCGCCCAGCCATGTTGGCAAAAGGCCTTCACAGAAGGCACAAAATTAATTTTGTTCAGATAAAAATTGTTGGTGACAATTTCTTTCTACAAATCTTAAGGAATGTTTACTCCTACCAGTGATCTTGGCTGGAATTGGTTCGTTCAACTCCTCGACAGTCTCAAAGATTTTCCTGTAGCCAGCAGCGGGATGGTCCACACTGGACAAGAATTCCACTTTGTAAATTGCAATCAGCAAAGAACAAAATTCCATCACAAAAAGATCAAATTCCTTGTTTGGCATGGACAAACTTGGCCAATAAAGCTGATTCTGATCATTTTTTTGTCCGCTCTGTCAGAGAAGTTCCAGAACTGGTGTCACAACCATCGAAATGAAATTTTCCTTTCAGTGTGGCCCACATAAAATCGATCAGCATGCTCTATTCGGTGCGCCAGAAGAGGCGAGATGCTGCTCACAATGCCCTGAGCATCTGACAGTTCCTTGCCGAGAAGCATATCGCCATGCTGGAGCAATCTCCCAACTCACTCACCCAACGTGGAGCGGACCCCTTTTGATTTGATCAAACCGGCCCAATTTGAAGACGTAAATGAAATCAAGATGGCTGGAGGAACTGTAAGAAATCTCTCACTAGGGTGTTAGTGTGTTCGCACTCCATTTTAAAGGGGAACGTTTGTGGTTAGTAGTTCGAAAATATTTTGTGGTGACACCAGTCCTGGAATGTTTTGGACATATGTCACATACGCAGGACCTTGCATAGAAGTTAGACATACAAACACGACGAGGAAAACTTTGCATTGCTGAACTAACTAACTTGCCTCATCTAAGCCATTCTACTGAGGTAAACTACAAGTTGCTTATTTCATTTAACTGTTTCAATGCTTTTTCAGTATTAGGTCTTATTCATGCACGCCAAGAAAAAACTAAAAGAAAAGAGATACTCACTGGCTCACCATACTGCAGTACGCTCTTTTGTCTTTCCCAAGCTAAATTTAAACCACACGCACTGATTTCCTGTTATGAGAGTGAGAATTCTCCTCCTCCTTCTCCTCCCCTCATCTCTTCTTCTCATTTGCTTTTGCTCCCCTCTTACCTTTCCTCCTCCAAGCTGTGCAAAGTTGAGCCGAACAAGCCAGCCTTGTCTTGAGGCACTGTCTGGCTCATGGCCTCAAGCCGAACATTCTCCAAGCCTACAAAAAAAGGCCTTTGTTTACCTGGGGGGGATGCTTAGTTGGCAAGGCCGAGGGCCCACATTTCATCGCTTTGGTTGTGCATACGAAAGAATGCGCTCTAATTAGTTCCAGACAGCTTGAAGAAACTCAGCGTAGGAAAACTTTCCAAATTGTTTTTCAAAATGTCAGCTTTAAAGGGACCATATTACAGAAGATTGACTTTTTAACTCAAGCATAAAAATGAATAAACAAAAGACCACATAGGTAACAGCTGAATGTGTTTATTTCCCAGGGATTTGCATAGTTGGAGAAGAACACATACAAGTGTAGATGGCTTTATAAACAGTGCCTATGGGACTTCCAAACAGCTACCACAGTCTAATAAAACTTCAAGTAGGTTGGGACCAATAAATAGCACAGATCAGGGAATTGGAACTTTAATTTTGAATTTAAAGCCAGGCTTAAAAATAGCCAAAAGAAAACAGGTGCTTAATAAAACCCTCAAGGGGCCCTAAATGTACCAACAGTTCAAACTACAGCTTTTAGTCCTAGCATAAAAAACAAAACATTTGTATGACCCAACAATCTAGAACGATACAAAAAGCTTCAATCCTTTCCCAGGGCTGCAATGGAAAACCAAAAAGACGCAATTGTGAATTTTAAAGGACAAAGGAACTAAACATTAGTAATTGATCAGTCTTATAAAACATTTAGTAAATAATAATAATACTTGCCTCAAAGAGTTTTCCCAAGCAAAGGCGTCTCAAATTAGCAATATTAATTTCAATGAATAAATCTAGAATCCGACTCCCAAACGTACTTGTCTACATATCCTACTGTTTGTGAACAGTTGAACATTAGAAAGCTGTGCAAAATCAACAACAACTCAACCTGCCTTCATATCTTCCCATCTGTGTCACAAAAAACAAAAAGAGTGCGAGCAAGTTTGCCATGTCACATCCTGACTGATGTGCGAGTACAGCTTAGCTCCTGATGCTGAATGTTTTGGTCTTTCTAATGAGCAGTGGCGCTTTTATCTTTGGCTTGCTTTCTCTCTTATTGGCTTTTTCTGTGGAGGGGAACCGCTGGACGTAGATGTCGGGATACTGCTTCTGAAACTGAAACAACACAACTCTCAAAAAAACAAAACAAAACGCTGACTGAAAATAGAGACAGTGATGCCCAGGATCCATCTTTACCTGCTTCAACTTTTTGCGTCTGTCCTTCTCTGTCATGTTTTGGTCGCTCACCAACATCTCCAGTAAATCCTGCATGGCCTTCTGGGAATACGACAGCTTCTGCTGCTCAAATTCGGCGCCGCTAATCTGACGGCAGAAGGTGTACATCGGCAGCGGAGCGCAGGCCAGCTCTCCGGCGTCGTTGGTCGTGTCTTCTACTGGGACCTGCGGGCAAGAAAAGCGTGTGGCTTCATCCTTTCGCCACACGTTGAGTGACACGGACAGCAGGAAAAAAAAAAAAAAAACTTTAAGGACTTTACCTGTGACGTGCGCAAATACTGCACGTGATCATTGATGGCGCCGAGCAGATACTCGGGGACGGACAGAACGCTTTGCTGATGATCCATTAAAAAGGAAACCAATCTGGTCGCTAAGAGCTCATCTAAATCACACTCGTCAGCGCTGCCCAGGACACAGCCGGAAAACGTGTGGACCATCTGAAAAAGCAAAGAGAAAGCGACAACATGCTCGGATTATGGGGAATCTGAATTAGCGTCAAGATGAGGGCTGGTCAGTTCTCTCTGACCAGTGTACGGGTGCCAATGTCAGGGTGGAGCGGCGGCATGTCCACATTCTGGCTGATGCGAGCCATCATCCTCATGAGCAGCTGCAACTTGCGGCGCGAGGCGGGCGGGAGGAGGAGGGTGCAGAGCTGCAGCGCCTCGACGGCCACACCCTCGCTCTGAGGCTGGAGAAGTCCTGAGCGCACACGCAGAGAGAGACAAAGCGCTCATCCGAGTGCCTTGACACGTGAATGTAACACAAAACACGCTCAGCTTCAGTCTTTGAGTTTGATCTTGTAATGCAGGCAAGATCAGTTGACACACAAAGCCACATTTGTAATGACAAAACTTAAACGGGCGGGTTGATGGACGACAGGCTAACGAACTACAATTAGGGTGAATGATGAATTACGTATGAATTGGACATCGTTGTCACTCGGCATCACAGGAGAGTTTGCGAGTTACTCATTTATTAGCTGCATGTTCGAATTGTGTGTGTGTTCACTGGCAATGAACAACAACCTGCTTAAAGCGCTCTGAAACTTTCAATGCTTCTTGACCGTGAAATGTAAGTGATGTTAGATGGTGTTAGTTGGATTACACATGCACAAACACACAAACGGAGAGGAGAGGGTGAGGTCTTACTGTACTCAGATTTTGGTTGGGGCGGCTGCGTTGCAGCAGTAGGCGCACGCAATGCAGACGCTTTGAACAGTGAAGTGCGTCGAGGCAACTTGGACACATCCAAAGCGCTCAGGCAGCGACGGACCACCACAGGCGCCGGCAGGGTCAAAAGACTGGACGTAACGGAAGCCAGTCGGGGCTCACGAGTTTCTTCTGAGGTAGCGTGAGGCAAGCGGGCTTTGGTTGCGGGAGATGCAGACCAGCTGCGGTGAGGAAACGAGAGGGAGGCTGTGGCGAGACGGGAGTCAGGCCGTTCTTCGGGGGCGTTCACGTTCAGGCAGCTGGTGGCTCGGCAGCGCCACTTGCTCTCCTTAAAAGATTCTTCATTGCTCTCCACAACGATGTCCAGACAGCTGCCGGCGCTCCTTGGTCGCAAAGTGTGTACCCTCGGTGGGCGTGGCGCGATCACGGATGAAACTGTGGTTCTCGTTGAGTCGGAATGACAGCCCCTCGCCTGGTTCCTGTTGCTGGAAATGCACGATGCCAGGCTGTCATTGGATGAAAAGATGGGTTTTCTGCTCAGAGGGGCGGAGTCATCTAGGATGGTCTCCAGCGAGGAGCTTCTGGTTTGGCACCCGAAGGAGGAGCCGGCAGCAGCACTCAGGCTCGTGTAGCTGCCTCCGAACCGGCCGGCATCGGCAGGGCATCGTCTCGGCGGCGCGAGCTGGAACTGAACCTTCCCGCCAAGAACGTCACTCATGGGAGACTCGGTCTCATCGCACGATCCATGTCGCAGCAGTGACAGAAGGAGACATTCCGTGGAGCGGAATGACGTCTTGGCTGCGGGAGGTGCTGAGGGAAGATCACGCTTCTTGCGTTTGTCGTGTTGGTGCGCGGCAGGTGGTGCAACGTAGCCACAGTACACTAGAAGGGAGAGGCAGGCAGACAAGGGCCGAGCGGTGCGGGCAGAGAGTCGAAGCAAGCGGGCGGTAGAAGGGAGGGAGACGCTTCGGTTAGTTCAAACTTGCACACAACCAAAGACAACGCAGCAGGCACATAGGAAAAGCACAGACGCCAATAACAATGTTAGCTTTTGTCAAAGAAGAGAGAACCAAAACCTGATAGATAAAACGTAGGCAAATTGTCAAAATCGTCAACAAGCGCCAGTACCTACCCAGCACGTTGATAAACAGTTCATACAATTCATAGGTGAGTAATGGCCGCGGAAGGCTGTAGAAATAGTCCGACACCGTTTTGAAAACATCCCGTTCAAAACCGGGATAGGACGACTGCGCGCTGTCATACTTTGGCCCTGAAAAAGAAAAATAAGTCGTACTGTCACAGCAAACAAGTAATATAACAAGATCAATAAATATTTTGTTATTGACAGTTAACTCACAGTTGGCCAGGCTCTTCATAGCCGACAAAACCCAATGAGGAAGGTCATCTAAAGAAACATTTAAAATGACACTTCTCACCACGGTTCACATTATCCAAAATGCAAATTCCCTTTCATTTTGCTGATATAAAACCAAAAACTGTGATGTCAACCGAGGGACATAAAAGCAATGGTGTGAAATATCTTAATAATCAAAGCCAGAATGTACCGGTCTTGTCGTCCAGGGTGACCACACCATGCTTGTTGACTTTGGTCATGTTATGGATGATGTGCTGAGGGTTTATGCAACGCTGGTCCAACACTTCATCAAGAGATGCCACACCTAGAATCTTCTGCAGGCTGGAACACAACAGAAAGGCGAATAATTTATCGTCCTGTCGTCATAAAATCTCTTAGGTGACGTGTGTTCTTCTTACTGGGTCAGTGTGGTGTCTCTCCAGATATTTCGCTCGTCATCTCCAGTCAGATCTCGCCTTTGTACTTGCTGCTCTCCTGAATCTTGCTCTTCTTCTACTTGGCCACTCTCCTGAAATTGACACTTTGTGACATTTTCATATTCGGATTTTCTTTTTTCTACTATCAGAGGATGTCATTTGTCATCTTTGTATGCAATTTAGCTTACCTCGGCCTCCTGTTCATTTTTCTTCAGGCTTTTAAACTTGAAGAAACCTTCCTTGTCTCGAAATGAAGACCTTTTCTTTATGCCTTTGGAAGCTGAGGGCACAGTTGGACACGGGATGGGCTTCAACGGAGAGGTGGACGGGAACCTTTGAGATAAGAAAAGACATGGATAATGTCATCATGGCGTGGCAGCAAATGCCATACAATACCTATTTGATGATCAGCTAAAAATGACCTATAAAGTGTGTTGTTGTCCTCCAGGTCCTCTGTGCCCCAGCGGCCCTTCACATCCTCGATCACGTGGTTCTTCAGAAATTTCTTGAGCAGTTGGACTGTTTGCTGTCGGGTGACTTCGGGACCAAAGTTGCTGTTGCAGCAGAGCATCTGGTGCAGCCAGTCCACAGCAGCCAGTGCCGTGAAGCAGGAACTGTAATTCCTCAAGTTCTGCCGGTGCTTCTTCAGGGGCATACCGGCCCGGAACAGACGAGTTATCTCATTCCACTGAGACCAGACAAGACAATTTAGTACTGCTTGTCTAGAACCAATGTTGTACAATAAATTCATCTGTTTGCGAGAAATCTCTACAGGAATTACATTTTTCGATGAACTCCACTACAGAGGAGGCTGCTTGAAATGAACAGGGCTTTTAAATTGTATCGTTAGAAAGCAGACTACTAAATTTGAATTTATTTGTAACTCCAAATCGAAAGCATTTGTCCAATTAATAATGAATAAATAAACAATGATTAACCTACCAATACAATAAACTGCCACGTAAACGATTTAATCTAAGAATCATCTTTTCCGCTGGGTTATAATTATTATCATTCGAAATTTTTAATGACAACAGCTTGATGTTCACGAAGTCAGATTTTGTCTAAATACACGACTAAAAATGCATTTGCTGAAAACATGGGCCGTTTCCCTGCAAGCACGTTTAGCTTGTTAACGTGAACTTACCAGCTTCGTAGCTCGGTACGGCCCAGGAGTGATGATATGCGAACTCATGTTCATTCCAAAATAATAGAACAGATCATTTCAAATGGACAACAGTTTGCAAGAGCATAGGCGAATCTCAACAATGATAATTATTCCTTCCAGCCGTGCGTTTAAAATTACGAGCCGTGAGTTTCTGCCACGGGATTGGAGAGTTACATAATCACGTGTTCACGTCGAGCGATGACGTAGGCAATCATAATAACTGTACTTGTCTGTTTTTCAAAAGCCTAATTTCGAGACACCGCTTGTGCTTTATTTTTGAATTTCTCTCTTTTTTTTTCCGTACACGTCTAATACATACACTGCAGACCACTGCTCACATTCTGAAAGCGGAAGACAGATTTACCATTGTTTGAATAGTAGCGGAATTTCATCTCCCGATTTAGAACCAAAATAAGACCAATACTATCAGGAAAAAAAAGAAAATATTCGAACAAGTGTTTGCTTCATTGGTTTAATCAATTTGTTCACAAATTGGAAATTGTCATGAAGCAGAAATTTACCGCAAACAATGGTGTTTCACATTAGTTTTCTTTTAATAGTAAAAGAACATTTACTACCTGTTTCTGCAGGGAAATTTATTTAATTTGGGGCCCTACAAAAAAATTGTTGATCATTATGGAAGTTATTATTTTTAAATAGTAATTTTGAGCGGTTTGAGTGGTGGGTGCAGATGGGTGGACCTTAGCTGGCACCTGATTGGCTGAATGCTGTTTACTTTTTTCAGTTTGACAGAAAGACGGTTACTATTGGAGAGAAGGCGGCCGCTCTTCGATTATCATTGGCTGTTTGATCCATTGCTGAATTCAAAACTTTCCATTGACGTGAGAAAATAAACGAGTGTCTTGTACGTTAGGGACAGCGTGATAGTTGACGGAACTACTTCTACAGTCAACAGCAGTGTATATCGAGCTATAAATAATTTTACGAACCAGCAAATCGCATGGAATGTAGCTCTTTATTACGGTAGCGACATGCCTGAAACTATAGCCTTATCCTCCGCTCACGGTGGGTTAATGGAATTTAGTCCAACAAGGAATGGCGACAATGACAAGGAAAACGACATTGCTGTTTTGAGCCTGGCCTTGTTTTCAAAGGCTCCTTTTGTATCTTTTGGAACTGTGAAGCTAGGCACATCCAAATCGACTGCTTTGCGCATCGAAAATCCAACAGAGGATGCAGAGATTGCGGTGGCTATCCATAAAATCCCATCGAGAAAAGGCTTTTCTGTGGACAGCGATACATTCACGATTCGGGTATGTTCCTCTGTTTTCTAGTTTGAAACTCTTTACAGAACATTTGTGCAATAGCCGGACATTTAATCGGTTACTTTGGCACAATCGTAAACAACATATAATCTCTTTTCTTGCGTTGTCAACTAAATTTAACTCCTAATGCCAAATGATCAATCATCATGAAGTTGCCCAAATGAATTATCACGTGATTGAACGATGTAAAAAAAAAAATTCCAGCCCCAGAGCTCATATACCCTGACTCTCACCTGGACTCCAACTGAAGAGGGAGGAATCAGAGAGCTGATTATTTTCAATGCCAATGGGGTCCTCAAGCACCAGGCCGTTTTGCTGGGGAAGGCAGAGGCCCCTCAAAAGAAAAAGGTAATTACACTGGTTCAAATAAAACACACCATTCTCATGCATTCAACACAGAAGTGACATTTTAGTGTCATTGCAAGTGATGCACTCGGGTATCAACTGGGATTTGTTGAGTGCATCGCTTCCAATGATACTAAAACGTCACAGATGTGCTCACCTGTTTTCAGGATTTGATCATGTGACCTTAGCAAGCTGATTCCTGAGAAACTGTGATGTCATATTGCTTAACCACTCATGCTCTTTATTCTTGTTTTTTAGAGGCGCTTATGGGATGTCATTAAAAACAAGAAAAGGGGATATGAAAAAGGATCTCCCTACAGAACGCCTCTGAAGAAGATGGCTGCCAATAAAACAATACGTATGTCCCGGAAGCAACAGTATACAGTCCGCAGTCCACTTGCTCCCCTCAATGATGGAAAAACAAGCAGAGTGAAGTCCAGTGGGGAACAGCGTCTCCTTTTAGCGGATCAGGTGAACGTGGTCCATCAGAAGCACCTTCGCCTTGCGTTAGTCACAAACGAGAACGAGATGAATGGTAGTTTGGGCTCTTTGGCTGGGAAGCTTGAAAACAAAGAGCTTGCTAAAATTTTGAACACGACACTCTCACCTATCGGGACGCCAGAGCAGCTCAAAAAGCTCATGCCTCACGTTGAGCCGGCGGAACACGCAGGTCCTGTGACGGTGCCCAAAGGCCCGGCGTTATGTCTGACCGATGCGTTGGCACTCATCAACTCTGATCTCGCTCCCATCAACTGCAGTCCTAAAGACTCCAGTTCGAGTTGCGAATTTTCGGATTCCCTGGAGTTTAAAAACAAGGGTCCTGACTGCTTCAAAGCCCGTCCCAGTAGCCCAGACCAGTCAGAGTCTACGGAGCCGAGGCTGACGTTCTTTGTCAGGAAAGAGGTTGGTGCTGCCAAAGCCGAAAAGCCCAAAAAACTGACCGTCCGATCTTTCAACTGTGACACGGTGATAAAAAGCAAAGCGATGAATTGCGAAAGTGGACGAAAAATAAAGAAGTCAAGGCGGCGTCTGATGGAGCAAACACTTGAGTTGTTGGAAGGCAGCAGCCAGAGTGAGTCTGGACCGGAGAGCCCCCAACTTCCCGTGATAGAACCAGACGCACAAACGGAGAGGCCCGAGGAAATTGGCAGCCAAACACTCCAGGAATTGACCAGCAAACAGACACCGAAACTGGACGATGCACAATTGCCTGTTAACGTGCATGTAAGCTCTCCTCGAGCTCACTCGGGTGTCACCCCCCCATCCCACAATGTCCCCCCCGCCACATTCACCATGTCCCCCCCGTTACCCTTGGGCCAGTCTTCTCCACTTCACTGCAGCAACGCATCAAATCATCACCAACCTGAAACGGATTTCCTTCCCTGGCTGCTCTCAGCCAATCAGTCCACCCAAAATGACATCTTCCCCGTTCATACTGTGACAATGGGCAGAAAGAGGAAGAGTGAGCATTCGAAAGGCTCCGCCAAGACTGACAACGGTGAGAAAACCGAGCTGGTTAAAAAGAGCAAAATGGTGACTTGGAGACGAGAGCCCGGGAAATCAATGCTGGACAGCGCCGCGTCTCGGAGGCCATCGGTCAAGTCAAAAGGTACTTCACAAAACGAGTCTGTGAATGTAAAAATCCAAGAGCGGAAAATGCAATTCAGTGGGAGTCAATGAAGTACAGATTTTGGGCTAGCCCGCTCCCCCAATAATAGCAAGTGCCCTCTGGAGTTCTGTACAGTACCAGGAATTATTATTTTTATTTCTTACTTCAAACGCTGTACTGTATTTTATCCACACAGGTTCTCTGCATTCAACGAAAACTCCAGCGAGGACCATAAAGTCGTCCGTCTCGGCTCAGACAAAGCCAGCAAGCAGCAAGCTCCCGCTGCGAGGTATCACACAAGTTATGTTTACTCCTTAGCTATGCTTAGGATGGACTTCAAAACGCCGCTCGTGGTTTGTCCCAAGGTGCCATCTCGCTGAGGTCATCCAGAACAGAACGTAGCAAGATGGCTCCGGTGGCAATGTCAAAGTTGGTCTTTGTCAAACCCACTCAGACAGGTAATTTTATTTCTTCTGCTTCAGGTGTTTAATCCATGATGTGATTGGGTCATTAAGAAAGTTCTGCCGTGTTGTTAGCCATACCCAGACATCCACTTCCTTTTGCTGCCAAGAACATGTTCTATGACGAGCGTTGGATCGAGAAGCAGGAGAGCGCTTTCTCCTGGTGGCTCAACTACGTCCTGACCCCGGATGATTTCAAAGTCAACACGGAAACGACCAAAGGTTGTAATTTGACATCTCTGACAATAGTTTTTATTGACTCGACATCTTAATTCTTTTCAAATGATCTTTTGCACAGTGAGCGCAACGGGCTGCAGTGACAACTTCAGTGTTCTGAAAGCTCCCACCAAAGAAGAGGTGTCTTTCCGCACGTACACAGCCCGGCGAAAATTGAACCGCCTCCGAAGGGCGGCCTGTCAGCTCTTCACCTCGGAGACGATGGTCAAGGCCATTAAGAGGTTGGAGCTCGAAGTGGAGGCCAAGAGGCTCCTCATCCGCAAAGACCGCCATCTTTGGAAAGATATCGGTACGACCGACCACTGGATTAAAAAAAAAAAAAAAAGTAATATGTTGTTTTTTAAAGTTGAATATATATATATATTTTTTTAGGTGAACGTCAAAAAGTCCTCAACTGGCTTCTTTCCTATAATCCTCTGTGGTTAAGGATTGGGCTTGAGGTATGTCTCGCTTCTGCTTTTATTCTTTCTGTTGATAGTGTGGCGGATAAAAGTGGTCTTTCCGTTTAGACGATCTTCGGGGAGATGATCTCGCTGGAGAGCAACAGCGACGCGATGGGTCTGGCTATGTTCATCCTCCAGCGTCTACTGTGGAATCCCGACATCGCGGCTGAGTTCAGACATGCCAAAGTTCCTCATCTTTACAAAGACGGTAATCTACTTGGTCTGTCTGCACGTTTCCTTTATTTATTTTTAAATATTAAAAACATTAAATGCATTCTCATTTGATTGCAGCTTCATGAGCCAAATCTTGTCTGAAATATCGTTGACTATATATTAATGGTTTTGCTTTCTTGACTCTGAAGCAATTCATCAGGACTCCTGTTGCACTAGTACTTTGAGTCCCACATGAGAGAAAAATACAATTTTTTTGGTTTTGCCAACGCGCTGCACACATTTACAAAATAAACATTGGATTGTGCTGCTGTCTGTCTCTTCGGTTCAGGCCACGAGGAGGCGCTGTCGAGCTTCACTCTGAAGAAGCTGCTCTTGCTGGTGTGCTTCTTGGACAAGGCCAAAGGATCTCGCCTGATTGAGCATGACCCTTGCCTCTTCTGTGTTGACGCAGAGTTCAAGGTTGGTCTTAGGAAACATGAAAACGGATGCAAATCAGATTTTGTCATATTTATAAAATTTGCACTGGCTCGGTCAGCTATCATTGTAATTCTTCGCATCTTCATGTCATTTCCTTTACAGATGTTGCTTCCTCAAAGATAATGGTGTTCCTTTGTTTTTGGATTTGGTTTGATTTAGATCATGTATTTATTTTTTTGCAGACAAGTAAAGACTTGTTGCTGGCCTTCTCACGAGACTTCTTAAGCGGAGAGGGGATTCTTCCTCGGCATCTGGGCTACCTCGGGTTCCCGGTGTCTCATGTTCAAACCCCGCTTGACGAGTTCGATTACGCCGTGGTGAATTTGTCTGTTGACTTGAAATGTGGAATTCGACTGGCGTAAGTGACACAACGTCCATGTCGTACTTTGCCCAATTTTGCGGGTTATCATTGGCTTGTGTTTGTTTTTCTTTAGGAGAGTCATGGAGCTCCTCACAAAGGATTGGAGCTTGTCAGCAAAGCTGCGACTGCCTGCCATCAGCCGCCTGCAAAAAATCCACAACGTGGATATTGCCTTGCAAGTACTTAAAATCAGAGGGGTCGACCTGAACGACGAACATGGTAATTAATTATCATTGCTCAGCGGAACCAAAAGCTTGTCAAAAGTGAAAGGAATCAATTCAGTTCCACAGATTTCGCATTTGGGTGGCAAAATGGTCAACATGACCTAAAATAAGCTTCCTGGTTCAGTAAATTGAGCAGTTACCAATAATGGTGTTTCCTTTCTTCAAAGATTTCCTAAAACTATCAAGACATTTTTTTTTAAATTTAAGATCAATCAAAACAAAATTGTACACGTTCATCATCAAATTGGGACTCTTGTCTTTCTTTCCAGGCTCCATCATAAGTTCCAAAGACATAGTGGATGGGCACAGGGAGAAGACGTTGAGCCTCTTGTGGAAAATAATTTTTTCATTTCAGGTGTGTATCTGACTCATGGTACGAGACGGATGGATCTGGACTAATGTCAACAATCTGTCGTTTAGGTGGACCTTATTTTGGATGAGCATCAGTTGCGGGAGGAGATTGCTTTCTTGAGGCGATCTCTGCGGTCAAAGCAGAGGTTGGCATCTGCCAGGGCCGGCCGGGACCCTGCGACCGGCGCGCTGAAAACCAAGGCGCCGTACGACCACCGTAGCAACAAAATAGTTTTGCTGATGGAATGGGCCCGAGCCGTGTGTGACTTCTATCATCTCACGGTGAGATCTTGTTGTCAGATTGCTGTCGTGTTTGTTTGTTGCCAGGTTGCTTTGTCTCGAACCGTTGCAATGTGTCAGTTTAAAAGTGGGAGAGGAGGGTACTCGTATGGGCTAAACCAGAATTATTCTTCTGCTTCAAACATCAACATTTAAATGTATTAGTCACCTTCTTCGCTGTTCTAAATAACAATCACTTTTGCCTTTGTTCAGCTGGAAAACTTCACTGTGACGTTCTCAGACGGCCGTGTCCTCTGCTACCTCATCCATCACTACCATCCCAGTCTCATAGCGGAGGAGTCTGTCCACCACAGCACCACCCAAACCGTAGATTGCTCATCCAGGGGTCGCCTGGAGCTCAACCGCTCGGCCCTCGACTCCGACAGCTCTTTTGACGACGCTCTCGAAAGCCCACACGGTCGGTCTCGCCAATCTCGAAATAAATTAGATATACTGGACTAAGCGATACAGAAAATGGATGGATGTGCTCCAAATTTGAGTTTTTTTGTTGTTTGTGATTTACAGGAACAGGCGCCTCGTGTCACTCTGCGGAGTTTAAAGAGTTACTGGAAAATGAGAAAAGCAACTTCCGGCTGGTTAACACCGCAGCGGCTTTCCTGGGCGGCGTGCCCGCCATGATCAACCCAGCTGACATGTCCAACACCATCCCCAATGAGAAGGTGGGTCGCCAAACTAGCATCTCACCACATCTCCAAAAAAAAGACTCCTTCAGTATGTTGCGACTCCAGGTTGTAACAAACTTGGCCAATGTCTGAAGGTAGAAGAAAAGCTGGCCTTTTTCCTCAAAATGTCTCTCTTCAACAGGTTGTAATATCTTACGTTTCTTTCCTGTGTGCTCGTCTCTTGGACCTGCGCAATGAAACCAGAGCAGCTCGCATCATACAAAGTGTCTGGAGGAATTACAGGATTAAGAAAGACTGGCAACTCTACCAGGTGGCTCACACATGGAAGGCAAACTGCTTTCGCAGGTCCAATATCTGTCACGCAAGTAAATAATGGCAACCATTGCTTCTTTTTGAAACAGGAGCGGAACATGGCTGCTGGGAAAATTCAGGCGTTTGTCAAGCGGTTCCTCCTGCGATGCCGGGCCAAGAAGCAAAATGCAGCGTCCATAATCATACAGTCAGCCTGGAGAGGCTTTGTTACCCGCAAAAAGCTGCGGATAGAAAAAGAGGCAGAGCTCCTCATCAGACGGAATCAAGCCGCAACAATCATCCAGGTAGCTCGATCGCTTCTATTGCTGTGATTCTGTCAACAAAAGATAGCGGGAACACACAAATGCAGTCAACCACCGCCAGTTTCCATTTTCTCAGCCGGGGCCTCATCTCAGCTATTTGCTATCTTCTGTTGCTAGACTCAGCCTCACTGAGGCAATCGTCAGCATTGCGCAAGTCTGCAAAACCGCCACCGAGTCACGACCACCTTTTGTTAATGGCGGCCGTTTTATCAGTATACATCACAAATTCATGTACTGCAAATGTAAAGAGGCTCGTGGAATTGGTCGACAAACACTTGTTTGTTATCTGCGCAGGCACAGTGGAGAAAGTTTTCAGCGGCGAGATATTACCAGCGACTCCGGTACAACGCCATTGTTGTCCAAGCGCAGTGGCGAATGAAGAGAGCCGCCTCTGCCTTTGTGAAAGTCCGCCGGGCGACAACTGTCTTGCAGAGATATTTAAGAGCTCAGATTCATGCCAGAAACGTACGCAAGCGTTATCTGACTCTCAAAGCTGCAGTGGTGAAAATGCAGAGAGGCTACAGGCTGTGGAAAATCCAGAAAACTCAACAAGAAAACCATGCTGCCAAAATAATTCAAAGCGCATATAAGAAGTGGCAAATGGAGAAAATGGCCCAAAGAACAGCTGCCGCTGTCAAGATTCAGTCTTTTTACAGAATGCAAAGGTGCTCACGCCAATATCGAAAGATCCAAAGAAGTGTCTTGCTCATTCAAGCCCACTACAGAGGTCAGGCGCAAAGGTGTGACTTTCAGAGGCAAAAGTTGCAACACAGCTCGGCCATCATCATTCAGAGTGCCCTCAGGGGGCACCGCGTCAGGAATCTGGCCGAGAAAATGAAACGTGCCGCAGTCCTAATCCAGCGCTGGTACAGGGCTTCTGCAAGACGAGACGCCGAAAGGCAAAGATTTGTCAAGATGCGCCGTGCCGCCAGGACCATTCAGGTGGCTTACCGTCGGAAACGAAAGCAGGACGCGCTGAAGCGACGGCACACTGCAGCAACTGTCATACAAGCTGCCTTCAGAAAATTTGTTTCCCAAAAGCGCTACGTCATCCTGAGAAAAGCAACAGTTGCAATTCAGCAAAAGCGCCGAGCCACACTTTTAGCTTGTAAAACAAAGTGGGAGTATGACACGCTAAGGAAGGCCGCACTCAATGTACAAGCCCACTGGAGAGGCCGAGCTGACAGGATGAGGATGAAAAAATACCACCAGTGTGCAACAATTATCCAGGTACACTACCGCCGGTACAAGGCTCAAGTGGACTTCCGCTCCAAAAAGGGATCCGCCATTGTCATCCAGCGGCGCTACCGGGCTTATATGCTCAGAAAGAAAACCAGGATGGCGTTCCTCCAGAAGAGGGCAGCGTCTCTTACGATCCAGGCCGCATTTCAGGGCATGAAAGTCAGAAGAGACCTGAAGAGACAGCGCAACGCCGCAACCATCATCCAGTCCGCGCTCAGAATGTATTTGAGTCGAAAACGGTACGTTCTCCTTCAGAGCGCGATCGTCATCATCCAGTGCCGTTATCGAGCTCGACTCCAAGGCAGAGCGCAGCGGCACGAGTACAAAGAGCTAAAGAAGGCCACCGTAAAAATCCAAGCGGTCTACAGAGGCTGGAGAGCAAAACGAGAATTCAAGAAGAGGAACAAGGCCATCAGAGCAATCCAGGCTTTGTTCAGAATGCGCAGAGTCCGGACGGCTTATCTTGCTACCAAGTGTGCCGCAATCACCATTCAAGAGCGATACCGGGCCAAAATCCTCATGGATCGGCAGCGGGAGACGTACAGAAGCACAAAATCTGCTGCGGTCATCATCCAGGCCGCATATCGCGGCTACTCCGCCCGCGTGAAGATTGCACAGATGCACCGTTGGGCCAGCGTCATTCAGAGAAAATTTCGCACCGTCCAAGAGCGGAATCAATTTCTGGCTTTGAAGACGGCAGCTTTGGTTCTCCAGCAGCGGTACCGAGCTGTGAGGTCAATGAGAGAAGCACGGCTGCAATTTGCGTCAAAGCGCGGAGCAGCCATTTGCATCCAAGCAGCCTTCAGGGGACACAAGAGCCGAAGGCAGTTGAGCATCAAGCGTCACGCTGCCGTGAAGATTCAGTCGCATTTCCGGCGGTATCGGCAGATGACATACTACAAGAGGCTTCGATGGGCTTGCGGTGTTGTGCAAGCTCGTTACCAAGCCAACAAAGAAATGAGACGAGAGAGGCTGGCTTTGAGTGCCAAGAAACGTGCTGTCGCCGTCTTACAAGCCGCCCTCCGGGCGGTGATATCCAGACGACTTGTCAAACAAAAGCATCAGGCTGCCGCGACCATTCAGAGAACTTTCCGAGCGCACCGTCAACGCGAGAAGTACCTCGCCCTCAAGTCGGCAGCGCTCGCCGTGCAACGGAGATACCACGCCACCATCGCGGCCAAAGCTCAAATGCGACATTATCAAAACATGCGCAAGTCCTCAATCATCATTCAGGCCGCGTACAGAGGACGGCGGCTCAGGAAGGATGTTGCTCGTTGGCATCGGGCGGCCACTTTGATTCAGTCTACGTTCAGAAAACACAGAGAACAAGTCCAATTCCAGACCGTGTGTCTGTCAGCCGTTGTCATCCAGAGATTCTACCGGGCACACATCCTCCAGAAACACCAGAGGAGAGACTACCTCAAAATCAGATCCTCTGCCATCATTCTTCAGGCGACTTTCAGGGGTCGCTCCGTGAGAGGAAGGATCGCCAAGATGCACAAAGCAGCGACGGTCATACAAGTCAACTTCAAGAGGCACAAGCAACAATTGCTCTTCAGGAAACAACGCTGGGCTGCTTGTGTCTTACAGCAGAGATTTAGAGCTGTCAGTCAAAGAAACGTTGAGGTTCAACATTATCGAGAAGTCAGGAAAGCTGTGATTTGTCTCCAAGCCGCCTTCCGGGGAATGGAATCAAGAAAAGCCATCAGACAAAGGCATCAGGCTGCAACTGTCATCCAGTCTGCTTTCAGAAGGCACCGAGAACAAGTCCAATTCCAGGCCGTCCGTCTGTCAGCCGTCATCATCCAAAGAGGCTACCGAGCCCACGTTCTTCAAAAGAAAGCAAGGCGGCATTTCCTCAAAGTCAGATCCTCAGTCATCTGTCTGCAGGCAGTTTCCCGCGGTCATTTGGAGAGAAGAAGAATTGCTGGGATGCACAGCGCCGCGACCATCATTCAAGCAAACTTTAAGAGGCATCTTCAGCAACGGACTTTGAAGAAACAACTCTGGGCCATCGGCATCTTGCAGCAGAGATTTAGAGCTCAACGACAGCGAAGCCTCGAGGTCAAACATTACGAGGAAGTCAGGAACGCTGTGATTTGCCTCCAAGCCGCCTTCCGTGGAAGCCAATCAAGAAAATCCATCAGACGCATGTCTCAGGCTGCTACGACTATTCAAACAGCTTTCAGAGCTCATTGTCAGTCCAAGCGCTTCAAGGAATTGAAATCTTCTGCGCTGACCATTCAGCAAAGGTTTCGTGCTACTGCGGCAGCAAAATCTCAGAGGAGAAAGTTCCTGCAAGTGCGCGGCGCCGCCATCGTCCTTCAGGCGGCATACCGAGGCCAGCAAAGCTGCAAGCGCATTGCTCGATTACACCGGGCAGCCACTGTGATCCAATCGGCATATCGAAGGCACGTCGAGCTTGTGAAATTTCAGCTGGTGTGTGCGTCTGTTATCATCATTCAGAAGTACTTCCGGGCCTCAATACAGCAAAGGCAAGACAGACATAAGTTCCTGCAAATCAAACAGTCTGCTGTGGTTCTTCAGGCTGCGTATCGAGGTCACCGCATCAGGCGGGACATTCGGCGGCAAAGTCGGGCCGCCACTTTGATCCAGTCACACTGGAGATGCTCAGTCCACAGACGCATCTTCCAGAAGAGGAGAGAGGCAGCCATAAAGCTGCAGCAGAAGGTCCGAGCAACGCTGCTCGCCAACGTACAACGGAAGGAGTATTTGCGACTGCGACGGGCTACGATTACGCTTCAGACGCACTACAGAGCCTGGATTGGACGGAAACGGGTACGGATCAATTCTTTGGGGCTTTGCGCGTATTGCACATTTAAAAGTGATCCTGTCATTGTTTTTATCATGAAGGAACTTGAGGCTACCCGTGCACGGAGGAGACTTGGTTTTGCCGCCGCGGTCTACCACCACCTCAGTGCCATCAAGATCCAACGAGCTTTGCGAGCACACTGGGTCTTGGAGTCTGCCAAGAGACAGATGCACTCTGTCATCGCCGTACAAGTGCGATTGCAACCGTCGCATCTTTTAAAGTCCAAAGACAACATTCACGCATTCCTTTGCTTGCTTTCAGAATCTGGTGCGAGCGAGGTTCCAACGGAGACGCTATCTGGCACAGCGACGGAAGGTGGTCACAGCCCAGAGAGCAGTCCGCCGTTGGTTAGCCCGTCGACACAATTCCGCGGCGGTCATCCAACGTGCCGCTCGCAAGTTCCTCCTCCTCCGGCGCCAGAAGAGAGTTGAACGGGGCGTGGTCAGAATTCAGGTAGCGTTCGTTCTCCGTTGCTTCATGCTACGTATCAGAATATTTGATTGAATATTCCTCAAAGTATATGTCTGCAATCTCTGAAATGTTTTCCACTTAGGCTCTTTGGAGAGGACACGTCTCCCGCCGACTGAATGACAATGCCAAAGTGGTCAAGTTGAGAGAGTGTTTGCGTAAAGTCTCCGCCGGCGCCCGGGAGGAGGACCAATTGCGCAACAAAACCGCATCTGCGCTGGACTGCATCCTTCGATATAAGCACTTCTCCTCCCTCCTGGAAGCTCTGAAAAACCTCGGTAAGCTCATCCTATTCTGCAAGTCGTTTCAATTCAAGTTATTATTTTTTTATGTATTATGTATTTATGTACTGTATTTTCTGCACTATAAGGCACCGGATTATAAGGCGCACCTTCAATGAATGGCCCATTTTAAAACTTTGTCCATATATAAGGCGCACCTGATTATAAGGTGCATAGAATAAATAACGTTGCTCAAACGTTAATATCACACAAAATAAACACGTGAAGCTTATTTTAATAAGTTAGTCCTCATCCGCGAATCCATATTGGTCCATATATAAGGCGCACCGGCTTTTGAAAAAATTGGAGGTTTTTAGGTGCGCCTTGTAGCGCGGAAAATACGGTGTGTGGCATTACATGGATAATATGGACTTGAGCAGCAAAACTGGATGTCGATCCAAATAATTCTAGGAAAAACATCTTTGCCCAAATTTGATCACTGAAATTGCCATTTGCAGAAACGGCCACCAGGTTGTCCCCCGTGTGCTGCGAGCATCTGGTGGAGAGCGGCGCCACCGGCGTCTTCTTCACCCTCATCCGCTCGTGCAACAGAAGCGTGCCCTGCATGGACGTCATCAACTTCTCCATCCAGATCCTACTTAACCTCTCCAAGGTTACACCACACACCAGCTTGCTCTGCCATACACTTTTTCTCCTTCATATGTTGTGTATTCATCCATCCATCCATTTTCTGTACTGCTTTGTCCCCACAGGGGTCGCATATTTTTATTTTTAATTATTTTTTACGTTTTTTGGGAACGCCTTTTTTGTTTTGTTTTTGTTTTTACTTTGTGATTATTGATGTCAAATCCAAAGCTATTCGTCCAAATGTCTTTTGTCCTATTTCAACAGTACCACAAAACCATTAAGAATGTGTATTTGGTGGAAAACTCAGTGGAGACATTGGTAGACCTAATCCAGCGATACCGAGGGAAAGCAGGAGATAAAGTAGCTGATAAAGGTGGCAGCATCTTCACCAAAGCCTGCTTTCTGCTGATTCTGCTCCTGCAAGACAAAAGCCATGCCGAGGTCTACTCCACTTAAAAAAAAAAAAAAAAGAAAATTGCCGTTACATATTTTGAAGGTGTTACAATCTTTGAGGGTTTTTTTCCTAGGAGGTGATGGGCTCTCCGAAAGTCTTGGATAGGCTAGGAAGTATTTACCGCCTCACCGTCCGCAAACACAAGTTGGATACGGAAAGAAACGTAACTAAACACAAGATGAACGCGTCACTCAATGGAAGCTTCTACGTCCCGGCAACGCCACGCAAATCCCAACCCGTGCCCAGGTATTTTTTATTTTTTTTTATTATTTAGAAGGGTGCATGCTTCAATATACGATTTGCGTATATTGACCGACACTGGCTCTGCTCTTTATTTTCATAGGTTTGCACCTGACTGGGTTCTCAGGAAGGACAAACTTGCAAATGTCGTGGATCCTCTCAAGGCCATTCAGATGTTGGCCAACACTCTCTCCATTGTCTTGTAAATAGGTTGTAAAGTTAGCTCATTTTTTCTTTGTTTTTAAGATACATGGCCACAATAAATGCATTTTTGTTGCTTGATTTATTCAATTTTTATCTCTGCAAATTGAATGTGTCTGGGGCCTTCTGCGTGTTCATATGTCAGCTTGCAGCAACAGACGGAGAATTATTTTATTGCTAGCAAACAACACCGCGACACACTGCGGACCAGTGACGATGCATTCTTTGCTAAGTGACATTCATCTGTCATAGCTTCTCAAAAAATGCTAATGGCAGCTGGGTAGTTCCATGACTCCATCAACGCATCGCTGTCGCATATTCAGTACGCCGTCGTGTCTCGCTCCCAAGGCACACCTGAACATGATGACATCATTGTGGCTCGAGTACAACTTACTGGCACCTGCATATCGAAATGTGATTTTGTGTGAGCGCATGAGTTCTCTGTCCACAGTGCAGGGCTCTGCAAGAAAAAGATTTAAAACGTCAGCCTCATTTGAAGTGGATCCTATTTATGGATCTAATGAGTTGAATGCATGGTCAAATTTTGGAGAGCAGCATTTGTTGAAACTTACTGAGGCACTTCATGTCACCAAGCCACTGTCCATTGCTGCAGGTCTTGTAGGGACTCCCTTCCATCACGTAGAAATTCCGGCAAATGTACTCAACCCTCTCATTATGTCTGTAATTGAATTTAGTGACGGATGCCGTGTCCCCATCAGCAAGGTAAGGTGGACGCGTACAGTCCAAAGGAGCTAGAAATATAGTTGATCATCTAGTCATTTTTTTCTTTATGTACAGTAGATTTTTGCCATCAAGTCATGTCATCGTCATAATTTGCTAGTACGTCAACAAGAGAAACACGTAACTAGCCTACCTTCGGTAGACGAATATACCATACTCCCCCACAGCAACAGAAACAGAAGCAGCAACATGGTAGACTTTTCTGCATTTGCTCTTTTTCCAAGGAAAGTTTATACAAGCGTGTTACAACACTGTAAACAAAGGGGAGGTTGCGCAACACAAAAGTACACATTTCCCCACTGTCAAGATCAATAATATGACTTACGGAAACAAATGATTTGGAAATGAAGCCTTTACTTGTTTACTTCTGGAGCACATTTTCCTTTCTTGTTTTTTATGTTATCCAGAAAAAAGACATCAGTCTTGTTCTTTTTTATTACATATCTCCTGTCACGTCTCGTCCCCAACTGCTCCACTATGTGTCTGTTGTCTTGGTTTCTGTCTGTGTGCTCGCCCCTCCCCTCCTGTGTGCCCATGATCAGTGTGATTATTGCCACCTGCCTCTCGTTACCTGTCGTGTATATAAGTCCTGTCTGCCCCTCACTCCCTGTCGGATCATTGGTTGTGGTTGTTCGGTGTTGGATTTACGTTGTGTGTTCCTGTCATGAGGTCTTTTTTGGTTCCTGTTGTCGTCCGGTCTTGCCGTTGTCATGTCCTGATGTCGTCTGGTTTCACGTCACGGTCATTCATTCATGTTATTGTGGTTACGTCGTGTCAGTTTGCCTGTTTTGAGTTCACCATTAAACCCTGGTCCAAGCTGCACTTGGTCGTCCTGCTCCATGCCCCACCCCTGACCGTGACATCTCCTCCCTTATATGAATCCATTTGAGGACTCACCATTCTAACGAACGACCACACCAATCTGTATTATTTTCAGTGAAATTATATTTTATTGTGACACATGGTTTGGGATCGATATACATCAGAATTTACGGATAGGTTCTTACAAATGCCGAAGTACACACAAAAAGTAAGTCCTCTGACTTCAGAAATATTCCTCAGGATAGGAAAATTCCCACATGAGAAGCAACAGACAGTTTTTTTTTTCAAATGTATTTATTGAAAACAAACAGGCAAGGGAGCGACACTGCGCACAGTAGATGTTTCTTGACATTCATCTGTCCCAACTTCACAGCTACTGGCAGGTCGGCAGTTCCATGGCTCCATCGATGCACTTCTGTCGCATATTCAGCGCGCCGTTATGTCTTTTTCCAGGAGTACACCTGAACTCGATTTCATCATCATGGGCAGAATACAACTTATCGTCACGGGTGTATCGGAATGCAATATTGTACATGCTCATTAGTTCTCTGTTGACTGTGCAGGGCTCTGCAAGAAAAAGATTGTATTCATCAAGTAATGCACTTGCTATTTTCAAAACAACTAGTTGAACTTCGTAGAGGCTTACTGAGGCATGTGATGTCGCCAAGCCATTGTCCATTGCTGCAGGTCTTCTCGGGCCCCCCTTTCATTACGTAGTAATTCTGGCAAATATACTTGACCTTGTCATTATGGTTGTAACTGAATTTGGTAGAGACTGCTGTGTCCCCACCGGCAAGGTGAGGTGGACGCTCACATTGCAAAGGGGCTAGAAGCAGTGGGACAAAAAGAGCTGCTCAGTATTTTGCTGCATCTTTATCGTTGTCAACAATAAACATTACCTCCACATGTTGGAAAGGGATTGCTCCACTGGCCATTGGACAGACATTCCACCTCTGCTTTTCCTTGAAGCAACTGACTACGAAGGGGGCAGTAAAACTTCAATTTTTGTCCCTTTTGTACTTGCGTGTCTCTGACATGAGTGCTCAAGCGAACACTGTTGGGGATGCCCGTGAGCTGGCATGGTTCTATTTTCAGGAGAAAAGAAAAATCATTCAATCAGAGCGAAGACTGCCTTGTTGGGCTTCTGAACTATGGCACTGAGTCAAGGTTTACTAACGCCACCGTGAACCTGAGACTCAAAGCATACCAGCGCATGTTGGGAAAGGGTTGTTCCACTGCCCGCTCGGTAAGCATTCAATATCTTCAGATCCATCCAAGGTATAATCATCACCGCAGCGAAACCTTAACTTATGTCCGATTTCAATTGTTTGAATCCCCGGTTGCAACCCGTGAGCCGTAAGCTGAGGGTGTAGCGCTCCGACTTTACAAGCAATGTCTGGGCATAGAAAAAGATGATCAAAATGAAAAATGTTTCCTCTTGATAGGCAGTTGTAAAAGAAAAATGATATGATAGGAAAGTACGAAGTTGTTGTCGGTGTTACCTTCACAAGATGGGAACGGCTTATCCCAAACTCCATCTCGACCACATATTACCAGCGGGCTGCCGCTCAGTTGCTTCCCGGGAAGGTCACAGCTAAATGTGAGGTAGCGATCAGGAAGGACGCCCTCTTCATTGTCTGGTAAACCGTTGATTGTGATCCCTCTCTGCGCGGGCGGTTGCTCACACCTCAAAGCTGGACACACGTAACAAGTTTGTCAGCATACCGTGATATTTTTTTGTCATTAATCCACAATGTGACCATTGGAGTCCCACAAGAAACAGTACTCAGCCCTCTATTGTTTGGGTTTGAGCGAAACAAAATATTTTTTCCAAAATAGAGACTCAAGTCACTAAGTCATCAATCATCGACTGCTTATTTTGAAGACTTACGTTCACATATCGGCACGTGGTTGGTCCATTTGTCCAGCAAACAGGTCCTGGTATCGATCTTACTCACCATTTGATAACTACAAAGAGTTGAGAGAAGAAGGCAATGAAGATTGTGACAAAATATATATAATCACCATTGTTACAATCTCATGAATGCCTTTCTGACTTTATCTTTGTGCACCTACCCCACATTGCAAAAGTATTTGATAGTTGCCCCAAAAACAAAGTCGTCCCCCTGGACAATTTCATAATAGCCATTGGGAATGCTTTCAGGAAGTGGACATGGCTTCACTGCAATGAAGAAAAACACTTTGTAAAACAAATGTAAGATTTGCTCTCTTAGGATTATTGATTCAATTGAATGATGTCCCCTCACTTTGCACCCCATATTTTACAGCAACCATTTTTTAGACTCACAGAAGCAAAGTCCTTGATGGACTGCCGCCCAGCCGTCACGTGTACATTTATACCTGATGGGGAGCCCTGACAGGTAACCAGTCTCGCAAATGAAAAGTATCACATCTTCTTCTTGAAACTCAGTCTTTGTGACCTCTGACATGTGGCCGTGCGGAACCTCTGGCAGCGTTGCGCATGCTAACAAACAGCAACACAAGTTAAGCTGACAACTTGCTTAACTTGGAAACACAAGCAACTGTAACTTGTTTATGTCCTTTTCGTAAGTTCATCAAATACACTTCTCTCATCAGCCACAATATTAGGTAGACTTGCACCATCTAATCCAAGAGCTCGATGAAAATATTTTGCTTTTGCAAAGACATTTTCCTTTAAGTCTTCTTTCCATTTGATCTCATTCATTCATGGAGCAAAAATTAGAAACAACACAGTGAATGCGGCTGTACAGCATTACAACAAGGGACATTGTTGACTTCATCTTGGACGGAGTAAAAGCGTTCGGTGCAACTGTACCTAATAAAGTGTCCGGTCAAGCAAAGCCAAATAGCTACAGCGTCACATACAGCAAGATCTTCAAATAGCGCCACTTTCCTCTAGATCCAAAACATAAAAACAATTAACCTCCCTCAATCTGAACATGCTGCAGAAGTAAAAAAGCCTACCTTACCATTCTCAGACAAGGACACTCTCACATTGCCCCAAAGTTGTAGAAGCAAAAGTAATAGCTGCAGTCGCATAGTGGCTTGCAGCTGGCAATCAGAGCTGGGGCCAAAACCTTTGACTAATGTGGAAAGTCCTCAGCTGTGGGAGCACTGAGAGTCAAAACATGGACTACCCGCTGGGATTGCGGAAAATGGAAGAACCGAACGTGATGCATTCAAGCACTCTGCACACACTGCCCCCCACCCTGTGTGATTGTTTGCTTGCTTGAGCAACTCTGACATTTCCACTCAAGTTTACACACGGTAACGCTGGCGCAATCCTAGTCAATATCCTGACTGTCTTTGCCTCCACACCAAATGTGTCCTGAGAGACTGACCAACATCGTCAAGAAAGAACAAAAGCAGATTTTCCCTGGCATAAGGACAGAAACATATCCTCGATTATGTACAGCATTCCTTTTCACCGACAAATTTAAATTCGTTTGGCATTGAAAAAGCTGCACATATGAAATGTTTGTATTCATCTGATGACTCCATCTGAGTCCAGTTTTGACTAAGCCTAACCCTGGCATGAGGACAAGAGAGTGCAAAGTCCCTTGCAAAAAGTGCTTGCGTACTCAGCAATACAACAAACTGAACAAACTGTTTATTTACACTCCACCCGCTCATATTTCAATACTAACTTTGTCGTTCTTTCTATTTGAATTTTTGAAACATATCAATCAGTTATATTGAGGGAAATCTGTACTTTAAGCTTATACTCCGTGCACTGCACAACGTGTACCACAATGGAGATCACGTGGTATTACAATGCAAAGTATTTTGGTTCAGACGTTGGTGTTTTGAAGCCAGGTTTGACTTAAGGTTATTCAATATTTATTGTATTAATTATGAAGGAACACCGTAACACCTGGTAGAGAGAGATGGGAAAATGAGGCTTCATGAACCAATTGAGGTATTTTAAGTGAAACTCTTTTTCTGCACAAGAAACTAGCAAAAATGACAACAGTTATTTATTCTCAGTTTCTGCCCAGTGGAGGGAAGAGGCCCGAGTAGATTTGCCCCCTGATAGCACAAATCCGTATTTTCCCTCATTTTGTACACATAAATCAACAACCGACAACAACAAGCGAGCTTGGCTGGCTCTAATGACAGGACAGAATTAAGTGGGCCGTACAGAGGTAGACATTAAACTAGTAAAAATGACAGCAATACTTCCATTTCTGACATTTTATTATTAATTGCATCCGAATAGTAAATTACTCAATTTCTTCAGCATTCAACATAAGGATCATGGAAATGGTGCGACGGAACAATCTCCACCCAGATTTTCCTCCTATTGCTGGCCGCCAGCCACCCCAAAACAACACCAAATTGATATTATTGTTATTTCAGCTCTTTGGCCTTTCAGCATCTCCTTCCCTAATTGGAAGCTGTGGAGGAAAGATTGGGTGTTGAGATTCCTTAAATGCAAAACAAAATCGGGCTTGAAAAATCACAAGAGAGCTGTTGATTCTACATAAATCCTACTACATACACACATTTTTGCACCCACAGGTATTCCAGACACTGCCTCAAGACTTTCACCCATGTGAGAACCCCATATCCGCCATGCTTCATTCGGTTCTTCAAGTGGTGCCTCCTGAACGAAATACTACTTGCGCTTGTCCTTACCTCCACACCGAATGGCTTCGTTCCACTGGCCATCTACGCAGGTCGCTGAGCCGCCACTTTTTTCACTGGGTTGTCTGCAGTGGTACTCTATGACCTCACCGTTGCTGTATTTCTCTTTATTGTCACCGAAGGTCATGATTTGGTCCACAGTTCTGGGCTTGGAGCAGTATGCTAGAAATCCAAGCAAAATATTGTCAAGTTGGAGCTCCAACGATGAAAAGTAGCTGCCTGTTCTCTCTTCACACTTTGACTTACGTGAACACTTGATGTCCCCCATGTCCCACTGGCTGTTTTGACACGTGATTGTGTCCGTTCCTTCCATCATGAAGTTCTCCCGACACTTGAAGGTTACTTTCGAGTCAGACAAGTATTCCCGCTGAAATGCCGTCAAAATGACGGCGTTCTCAACTTTAGGAGGCGGGCTGCAGGTTCCGGCAACAACTGCAGAGCATAAAATAGTCGAAAACAACTCCTTTGTGTAAATGTATCATTAAAAAAGAATTGTGAAGGTGACTCACGAGTGCAGATTGAGTTAAAGGGTAAACCATTGGAATCCCATTTTCCATCCACACACAATAAACGTTCAATCTGACTTTGGTATCCATTCCTGCAAATAATCTGGAGGCTGTCAACTTCTCCATGTCTCTGCCTTTCGTGTTTGATTTTGGCATTGGCAATCGCAGGTATCTCCCTGCACTTATTGCTTTCTGCGGAAGAAAGACGTTTCAATGGTGGCTTGAAGAAAAATATACAACATTACTGGCAAGTCTATAAATCAAGCTTGAGATTGCAAACGCTGGGCATCAGATCGGATGCGACAAAATTCCATTCTTGACCTGAGAGGAGTTGACCCTTACCCACGCATTGTTCCAGCCCATACCACAGACCGTCGATGCATTTGGCTTGACCCCACCACCCTTTGGTGGAAAGCTTATAGCCTTCGTCGCACGTGTAGTAGAGCGTGTCTTCCGCCGGACGGACAGCAAAGCCGTGGAGCACATCAGGTTGGAGACATGCTGAGAAGAAGAAAGTCATCAAATGCAGTCAAAGCACGTTTTTGAGCCACGCCAAGGCCTTTCTACCTGAACAGTTCTGAATGCCAGTCCAACCGTCAAAATCACACTTGACGGTGAACCGTCGATCGGCATCATTTGCGCAGGCGTATTGCACACGGTCGCCTTGGTCGTAAAAGGCCTTCTGATTGCGGATAACGTTTGCATTGCTGAGCTCCAGTTGTTTGCATTGGTGTCCTGAATGAAGGCAAAGCGGGAAAACAGTTAAAGGAACTTGGACTGGAAATTCTGCTATGCTAGTACCGAATATAAGCTGCACCAGGTAAAGTTCGAGAAAATCCCGTTTTGTTTTTTTATAAACTGCACTGGACTATAAACCACAGGTGTTTTAATGCTTAATTTCCATAGGCAAGAGAATATGCACAAATTATACAATATTCTCAAACTCATTAAAAATCCATAGATAAGCCGCATTGGACTGTAAACCGCTGGGTGCAAAGTAAAAATGCCGAGTAAGTGAAAAATGGAACATAATCAAGCATGGTTGCAATTCATTACAAGATACCCAGAAAGCCCCACCTCCACCTACCTCGACAATACACATTTCCGCGCCAACCATCTGCTGAACAAGTTAGACTAAACTGATCTTGAGAACCTTTGCAGGTAAAATGGGCCGTTTCGTAATTTCTGTAAATTTGCTTGTCGCCATCAATGTTTGCGCTCCGGATATCGTTGCTGTTACATGTTATTTCTGAGGGCAAAATAAACAAAACAAATGCAATTAGTTTTTGCCCCATTACACGGGTTCTTTTATTCCTTTTCTGGGCTAGCTCCCAAAACATCTTTAAACGCCATATCGATTTGCCTTTCCAAAGACCGAGCTCACATTGAGCGTTCAGTTTTAGCATCTAGATGCGTTACCTTGGCAGGGTGGATTTGGGATCCAGCCATCTCTGGTGCATTTGACTTGTGAGGCACCATCTGTCCTCCTGAAGCCAGACCGACAGGTAAAGTCCACAAGAGTGCCCATCCTCACTCTCTGCCTCCAGTGGATGTCCCATCGCAATACGCTCCCATGCATTTCATTAGGGCAGGTGACCTCTGAAAGAAAGAGACATCAAATATTGAACAAAAAAAGTCACTCGAGAGCCCTGCAACCACCACCATCATCATTCTTTGGATTTGACTCGGTACCCTGACAAACGGGTCTGATGGTCCATTTCCCATCACTTTTGCATGTGGACACGGCCGAGGTCTGCTTGGGTGTTGAGATCCAGTAGCTGTCCTCGCAGGTGACAGTTAGCGTAGCACCAACGGAAAAGATGGTGATTTGCGAGGGTTGGTAACTGGTCCCTCGGATGGGGGGCAGCGTCACTCTGCATCTGATCACTGCAACGGTGGCCACATGCAAGATTTGTAGCCAGCTCACTGCACGGATCCCCATGCAGTTTGAACTTAGCTTGGCCGGTCTCACGTTCGCACGCGGGTCTTGGGCTCCACTCGGCTCGGATTCCAGATTTGGTGCACACGGAAGGTCTGCCTTCAGCGCGCTTGTAGTTAAGATTACATTCATAAGACAAGATCTCGTCTTCTTTGTATTCTTGGACTCTTCCGGTCACAAAACCATTGGCGATCGCCGGCACCGTGCATTTGACCACTGATGAAGGCAGAAAGCGAATGAAATGATTTGATGAAATGACGACAGCTGATTCAACACAAGCGACGCTGTGAGGCAATAGCGGATCATCACACTGCGGAAACTTTTTTCCAAATCTCCCTCCCGAAAAGGAAGCTTTCCGCACCTTCACATTTTGGAGGAGGGCTGCTCCAATCGCCATTTTCATCACAGGACATCTCGGCGGAACCAATCAGGATTTCATGGCGGTTCTTGCACCCAAATCGAAGCACATTGCCAAAGTTTGCTTCTTCGGGGTCCCCAATCACCTCCACATTGTCTTCCACGTTGATGACAGGGCACCGGATTGCTGGAAGAAAGGAGGGAAGGCCTCAGGCGCGTAGCGCTTGGCAACCGCGAAGCTCCTCGGTTGCGAGCCCATACCTTCGCAGATCGGAATCGTACCGCTCCACCCATCTGTCATACAACGCCGGTTGTTGATCCGGCTCACCATTTGATAACTAAAGCAAGAATAATAGATGACAAATGTTTTCATTGGAGTTAAGGGATTTTTTACAGAGCAAGCGCTTCATACCCTTCGTTGCAAGTGTACTGGACTTGTGAGCCAAAGACAAAATCGTCGCCTTGAACCAACTTAAAATTTGCATTCATGGATTCTCCGGGGTGACCGCATGATTTTGCTTCATGTGCAAGGAATGGAGAGAGAGAGAGAAAGAGAGAGAGTGAGAGAGAGAGACAGAGAGAGAGAGAGAGAGAGAGAGAGAGAGCGAGAGAGAGAGAGAGAGAGAGAGAGAGCTTACTCCATTTTATTTTGTCAAGTGGTCACACGAAATAAAATCTGGACCTTGATACATTTCCTTAAATTGTAGTGTGCCATTGACTTGTCGGTTATAGTCGACTAGACTATACAGCTACATGAAATCATATTCGATCATCTTTGCCCGGCAACAAAATTTGCACGATACAATATAACCTCATACGCTTGAAGTGGCAAATATTGGAAATCTTTCAAATGGAAATGAAAAAATGTGTCTTACGTTGACATTTTATACCCCGAGAGTCCCACGCTCCATCATTGCAGATGAGTCTAAAAAATCCGGTATGGCCAACAGCGCAGCTTACCCTCACTTGCTGCTTATTTTGGTACTTGTCTTCCATACCCGTCGTGTCAAAATTGGCATCAAAAAGGGGACCGTTCCGAAACGCTTCAAGTGTACAATCTGCAAGTCAAAAGTACAAGAACCCATTTCTAGCTTTTCAAGTCCTGAACAACCAAAGACGAAAAGAACAAAACACGGTGAATGACTACAAAAATGAATCTGTATGCTGCTTGAGTCTTACCTCGACATTTCACAAAGGTCAACGTATGCATCCACAATAATAGCACACAACTTTGGCTTATCGCCTTCATTTTGTCTTGTCCGCTCTCAACCGCCCGGCGCAACTAAAAGCGGAGACTGCACAACATCAAGTTTAGATAGTGGCAAAGAGGGATTGCGCAATATCTGGACACACGTCTCCCGTTGTCCAGTCTCGTAGTGGGGAAGGAATGTGACCTGTGCACTCATCCACTAATATGTGCACACACAGGAGAGTACCGTATTTTCTGCACTATTAGGCGCACTTAAAAACTTTAAATTTACTCTAAAACCCACAGTGCGCCTTATAATGCAGAGCGCCTTATATATGGATCAATTGATGAATTTGTTGATCCATACTGGTTGTACACAGCGCTCTGCCAAAATGTTTACAAGGTCGCATCGCTTCCCAGCATTATTGCAACCGTGGTCAGGGGGCGTCACTGAATAGCTGTTGTACCCGTGAGGCTATTTCATTTCAAAATAGGCTGTTCCGTTTATGTTTTCGCGTCTACGTTTACGGATCAATATCCAACGGAATCATAAATAAGCAGCACCAATGTGTTGAACCAGTCTTTAGTTGGTTCTGATCACGTTTATGGGAGAGAGTTTGAGAAATGTGATTGTTTACAGGGGGCTGCCACGACACTTTGCTGAGGCTCATGGGAGTCTGCAGGCGGAGGCTCATGGGAGTTTGCGGGTGGCTAATGCTATAATGATAGCTGCTATACGCACGAGGCTATTTCATTTCAAAATAGGCTGCACTGTTAATGTTTCGAGTAAATTTACGGATCGATATGGAAGGGAAACATAAGTAAGCAGTACCAATGTATTAGATCGAACTTTAGTTAATTCCGATCATTTTATAGGAGATAGTTTGAGAAACGCGATTGTTTACAGAGGGCTCATTGGTTATTGGCTAGTGGATGCATACCGCAACCCTTGTCAACCTCAGTTTGTTGCAGTATAGCTTCTATTTTATGCACCTTTTAATCAGGTGCGCCCTATATATGAAATAATTTCTAAAATAAAAAATTCAATGAGGGTGCACCTTATAATCCAGTGCGCCTTATGGTGCGAAAAATACGGTACCTGAAGTGTTGCCAAATAGAATACGATGCACACTGCTTGTACATGTCACCAGCATTTATGCTACAAACAAAAGTACAAAATGACACGACATGAACCCCACTTGACAGACAAGTAGCTCCTTAACATGTACAATTGAAGTAGTTGGACATGCAGTGAGCAATTTGCTCCATTTTGGAAGTGCTGTTGATTTGTTTTACCTTCTCGGTAATCATTCGCAGAGATCAATAGTGCAAACAAAATAGAGAAAATATTCTCATCAAAGTTCAGAATTCAATGTGTTGCTCATTTACAGAATCTTAACTCATTCACTACCAGCCCAGTTAAAATAGATCTTTGATGTCTATAGCCGTCAATGACATAAGTTTGCTTTCATGGCTATTACTGCTACACACACACAAAAAATATGAATGTTGGACCAGTTCATTTCGGTGGTTGAGCAACGCGACGTTGAATGTTCTTTCTCAAGGTGACATTTTTGGTACAGCATGTTTGGACTGCATGTGTCACTAAATAAACCAATATTGCCCAAACTATTACTCAGTCCGCCGCTGCTGCTGGAACACGTGAGTCAGCATGTGGAAAATGACAAACATGTTTTTTTTTATTGTGCTGGACTTCTTTTCATTGCAAATTAAGATGAGCTTCAATGATGACAATCTTTGCAAGGCAGCCATTGAGGTGGTCATCCGTTGTACTTTCATTTCTCACTGGATGCTGATGTGGATAGATGAGTGCAGCTAAGAGGTCACTGAAAAGTAACTGTCAGATTGGAATCGCATGCTTCCTTATCCCTTAGGAGCTTCTGTCCAAGACGCATGCAAAAAAATGGAGGCCTACAGACAGTCTACACCAGTGATGGCAATCATAACATTCATTGATGGAGAATGTGTGATGTAGCTACACAACACAAGAGTTTGTAAAAAGAAACCATTTAACCATTTAGCTAACCAAGTGAGGAAAGAAGGCAGCGTCCAAAATGGATGGATAAAACTTTTTTTTTTTTATTCACAGGAGTGCATCCTAATGAGAATTAATGTTGGAGGAATGCATCTGCGTTCTGCTTTGGACGCGTCAGCACAGTCTCAATTAAAAGGCCCTTTCATTTTCTTTCAGCTTGGCACAAACATTAACTTTGAGCGGGATGGCGATCAATTGAAGACACTTTTGCAGAGGTGGCTGCTCAACGCCGAGCGACCGCTTCAAATTTAAGGCGTGCGATCCTTCGTTCTGAAATAAAATTCGTAATTTATACATTGGGGACATCAAGACTCTCTCATATTTCTGTATAGTGTTTCGCGACCTGCTTTTTTTTTTTTAAAGATTTTTTATTCAGTATCACATGTATGCACGGTTAGCTCTCATGACTAAGAACGTTTTTTGCATGAGCATACACTGCTCATGGAGATTTCTTTCTTGTCTGGGTTCAGGGCGCTTGTAGTTTTGATGACGTTCATAAGACAAGTTCTTTGTATTCTTGGACTCTCATCACACTGCGGAAACATTTTTCCGGATCTCCCTCCCGAAAAGGAACCGTCCCGCACTTTCACATTTTGGAGGAGGGCTGCTCCAATCTCCATTTTCATCACAGGACATATCAGAGGAACCATTCAGGATTTCATGGCGGTTCTTGCACCCAAATCGAAGCACATTGCCAAAGTTTGCTTCTTCTGGGTCCCCGATGACCTCCACATTGTCTTCCACGTTGATGACAGGGCACCGGATTGCTGGGAAAAAAGGACAGAAGGCCTCATTTTATTTTGTCAAGTGGTTGCATGAAATAAAATCTGGACCTTGATAATTTTTTTTAAGTTGTAATGTGCCATCGACTAGTCGGTTATAGTCAACTACTATCGACTAGACAGCTACATGAAATCATACCGGTAAGGAAATTCACAGGATACAATATAACCTCATACGCTTGAAGTGGCAAATATTTGAAATCTTTCAAATGGAAATGAAAAAATGGGTCTTACGGTGACATTTTGTACCACGAAACTGCCACACCCCATCATTACAAAGGAGTCCGAAAAATCCAGTGTGGCCAACAGCGCAGCTCACCCTCACTTGCTGCTTATTTTGGTACTCGTCTTCCATACCCGTCGTATCAAAACTGGCATCGAACAGTGGACTGTTCCGAAATGCTTCATGAGTACAATCTGCAAATCAAAAGTACATGAATCCATTTCTAGCGTTTCAAGTCCTGAACAAGCAAAGACCAAAACAAGGTGAATCACTACGAGAATAAATCTGTATGCCGCTTGAGTCTTACCTTGACATTTCACAAAGGTCAACGTATGCATCCACAATAATAGCGCACAGCTTTGGCCTATCACCTTCATATTGTCTTCTCCGCTCTCAACCGCCTGACGCAACTAAAAGCGGACACTGCACAACATCAAGTTCAGATGGTGACAAAGAGGGATTGCGCAATATCTGGACACTCGTCTCCCGTTGTCCAGTCTCGCAGTGGGGAAGCATTGTGACCTGTGCACTCATCCACACATATGTGTACACACAGGAGAGTACCTCAGGGTGTTGCCAAATAGAATACGATGCACACTGCTTGTATATGTCACCAGCATTTATGCTACAAACAAAAGTACAAAATGACACGATGTGAAGCTCAAGAAGCGCCTTGACATCTACAATTGGAGTAATTGGACATGCAGTGAGCCATTTGCTCCGTTTTGGAAGTGCTGTTGATTTTTCTTTGTTTTACCTTCTCGGTAATCATTCGCCGAGATCAATAGTGTGATACAGAATAGAGAAAATATTCTCATCAAAGTTCACTGATGGAGAATGTGTGATGCAGCCACACGACACAAGAATTTGTCAAAAGAAACCTTCCTTTCAAGAAAACAATGAGTCACCAGCAAAAAATAAAATAAAAAAATCTTCCACAACATACTGTTCATTCATTCTTGGGCAAGGTTGCTATGATTCCACATTTCCACATTCATCCACTAGAGGGCAGAAGTAATCCTCAAGAAAATAATAGCAAGTCTCAATCAGATTTGAAATAATTGAATAAGCCCCTAATTGGGCATGCTGGATAGGAAAGGGTTTACTGTTTTTTTTTTTTTTTTTTTAATGGCTTGAAGCTACTTTGGCCAGCTGCAGGGGCGTTTGATTGAATTTTGAGACAAATAAACGGCCCGGGGCAACGTGATGTCGAGTGGTTTGCACATCTGCCTCAGTCCTGAGGTCGACGCTTTGAACTCGGCGTTTAGTCGTTCTCCTCATGCTCGCCTCGTACTCTGGTGTCCTTCCTCATTTCAAAGACACGCGTGTGAGGTTTTTTGAGGTCTCTGGATGGATGCAAAGTAATTTCCTGTTCACACCGATCGTGCAATTTCTGCTTCCTGTGTAGCAGGGATGGGTGTGTAAGTGGCGGCTTGCGGACTGCATGCGGTCAGCGACCACACAGTGAATGGTCCTTTTTTAAAATTTTAAAGTGTTGCTCTTATATTTTCTCCATTTACTCTCATGTACAGACTCCTCCTTCTTATGATTTATTGATATGAGATTTGTGCTATCAAGAATGTTCCTTTTTGCCACTCAGCAAATTTAACTAAGCCGTTTTAACAGCAGAGAGGCTCAGCCAAGTGTGGCCTTCTCTATCGATGTGGCAAAATGAAGCCAATGAAGAAAGCGGTGTTGCCCGAGATGGCAGATAGAAGAGCCTGAAATTAGTTTCTTCTGGAGACTGTCTGGCCGGGGTCGAAGTTCTTTTTGGCCTCTTGAGGAAATAAATACTATTGCTTGACAGGTTGGAACCAGAGTGGCTCTCTAAATTACACACTTGAGGACAAACTCCACATCTGATAGAACGACTCAATCGCTAGCACAAGTACAAACCAAACAAATGAATCGAGTTCACTATTTGATCTTTTGTTTACATGATGCTAATATGTGCTCGTATGTGAAAAGCTCACAAAGGGGCTGAACTACAGCCACTTAACCTGAATGACAATTTGACTTCAAACATGCATCAAGCATGTTAAAAAAAAAAAAAAATCTTCGGCTTTGAGTCACATCACTTAACTGCACTGTTGGACTTTGTCTGTTGAATCTGAATCTCTCCAAGTTTCTGTTTTGAGATAACAACACCCAAAACTATATATGCTATATTGTGACATGAAAATGCAAAATGCCACTCTTACTGTAGAAAGGACGCATACGTAGTAAACAACTTGTCAGGATGACATTGCTGCAGGCGTTACCCTCCATTGCCAAAATACGTCCTTGTTATTTCCGGCGTAGCATCAAAATCACATGACAAGTGCCTGGCAGCAGGAGGCGAATTGGCATGCGATCGGCCGACAAAAGCATCATGACAGCTAAAGAGAGAAAAGGGACAAAGGCAAAACAAAAAGGTTGATATCAATCACAGTTTTTCTTATGAGCATTATAACTAGTACGTATGCACGTATGCACGCACGCACGCACGCACGCGCGCGCACACACACACACACACACACACACACGCACTCACGCACGCACACACACACACACACACACACACACACGCGCACACACACACACACACACACACACACACACACACACACACACACACACACACACACACGCACGCACACACACACACACACACACACACACACACACATACGTACATACATACATACATACATTCATATATACTACATACATACATACATACATACATACATACATACATACATACATACATACATACATACACACACACATACACCCATTTACATACATACACACATATACAGTAATCCCTCATTTATCGCGGATAATTGGTTCCAAGACCAGCCGCGATAGGTGAAAATCCGTAAAGTAGTGTCACCCTCTCATTTTTAACATACATACATTTTTTTGTGTATCAATAAATTTATATTAAACCATATAAGTGCCTATATTATCATTAGAACATTAAATAATAGTTTCAAACATGTAAATACTATATTAATAGTATAAATGACTTACAGAAAATAATATATAAATAATATTAATATGATACGTGTGTGTGTGTGTGTGTGTGTGTGTGTGTGTGTGTGTGTGTGTATGTGTGTGTGTGTGTGTGTAACATACGTAGATGTTACTAAAGTGTACACACTGTAAATATGTTTTGAGCACTCTTATTATAACAACTTTTCTTTTATAACAAGGTACAAGTATACATACTGTAAATATGTTTTTAGAACTCTTTTAGTATTATTATAACAACTTTTTTATAACAGGGTATAAGTGTACATACTGTAAATATGTTTTTAGAACTCGTATTATTATAACAACTGTTTTTATAACGAGGTACAAGTGTCCGTACTGCAATTGTGTGGGCACTCCCTGCCTTCTGCTGGCATGCAGGCAACTTTCATGGCATAATTCCTCAAATTCGAATTTATATTTTGCACCGTAACACTGTTTACAGTGGAGATGGCGTGCTGCTGACCTCGACTCGGGACGTCGTGAGTCGTTGGGGCGAATACTTCAAAGACCTCCTCAATTCCACCGACACGCCTTCCATTATGGAAGCAGGGCCTGGAGACTCTGAGGTGGACTCTCCAATCTCTGGGGTCAAAGTCACTGAGGCAGTTAAAAAACTCCTCGGGGGCAAGGCCCCAGGGTTGGACGAGATCCGCCCGGAGTTCTTAAAGGCTCTGGATGTAGTGGGGCTGGCCTGGCTGACATGCCTCTGGAACATCGAGGAGGGTGCCTCTGGATTGGCAGACTGAGGTGGTGGTTCCCCTCTTTAAGAAGGGGGACCGGAGGGTGTGTTCCAACTACAGAGAAATCACACTCCTCAGCCTCCCTGGTAAGGACTATTCAGGGGTGCTGGAGAGGAGGGTTCGTCGGGAGGTCGAACCGCGGATTCAGGAAGGAGCAGTGTGGCTTTCGTCCTGGCCGTGGAACAGTGGACCAGCGCTACACCCTCGGCAGGATCCTCGAGGGGGCATGGGAGTTTGCGCAACCAGTCCACATGTGTTTTGTGGACTTGGAGAAGGCGTTCGACCGTGTTCCTCAGGAAGTTCTGTGGAGGGTGCTTCGGGAGTACGGGGTGCCGAGCCAAATGATAAGGGCGGTTCGGTCCTTGTATCACAGATGCCAGAGTATGGTCCGCATTTCCGTCAGTAAGTCGGGTTCGTTCCCAGTGAGGGGTAGACTCCGCCAAGGCTGCCCTATGTCACCGATTCTATTAACAACTTTTATGGACAGAATTTCTAGGCTCACCCAAGGTATTGAGGGTGTCCGGTTTGGGGACCTCAGCATTGCGTCTTTGCTTTTTGCAGACGACGTGGTGCTGTTGGCTTCTTCAAGCCGTGATCTCCAGCTCTCACTGGAGCAGTTCGCAGCCGAGTGTGAAGCAGTTGGGATGAGGGTCAGCACCTCCAAATCTGAGCCCATGGTCCTCGGTCGGAAAAGGGTGGAATGCCCTCTCCGGATCGTGGATAAGATCGTGCCCCAAGTGGAGGAGTTTGAGTATCTTGGGGTCTTGTTCACGAGTGAGGGCAGGATGGAGCGCGAGATCGACGGGCGGATGGGCTCAGCGTCGGCAGTAATGCGGACTCTGTACCGGTCCGTCGTGGTGAAGAGAGAGCTGAGCCAAAAGGCAAAGCTCTCAATTTACCGGTCAATCTACGCTCCTACCCTCACCTATGGTCACGAGCGATGGGTCATGACTGAAAGAACGGGATCCCAGATACAAGCGATCGAAATGAGTTTCCTCTGCAGGGTGACCAGGCTCTCCCTTAGCGATAGGGTGAGAAACTCGGTCATCTGGGAGAGACTCGAAATAGAGCAGCTGCTCCTCCACGTTGAGAGGAGCCAGATGAGGTGGCTCGGGCATCTCATCAGGACATCCTGGACGCCTCCCTGAGGAGGTGTTCCGGGCATGTCCCACCGGTAGGAGACCCTGTGGACGACCCAGGACGTGCTGGAGAAACTATGTCTCTCAGCTGGCCTGGGAATGCCTTGGGATCCCCCGGAATGAGCTGGATGAACTGGCTGGGGAGAGGGAAGTTTCGGAGTCCCTCCTAAAGCTGCCGCCCCCGCAACCCGACCCCGGATAAGCGGAAGAAGATGGATGGATGAATTTTGAATTTTTTATTTTTTTGGAGGAAAAAAAAAAAAAAAAGAAAAAAAAAAAGAGCCAGACAAAGAGAGGGCAATGGCCCACACCTTTGTCACTGTGGTGATGAACTTTCAATCAGATGAGTGCCAGCGGCAGATCAATAAAGACCACAAAATAGCTCAGCTCAGCTGACTCACTCCCAGGAGGCCTCCGGTCCAGGCAAAGCGATCCACTCATCCAGAATCCACACTCAACCGCATTGCAAACAATTTCACTGTGTCACCAAACGAACCATGTTTCCTGTGTGCACGTGGTCCGTTTGGACCGCAGCAACTTCAGTCACCATGCATGCCAAAGTGGCAACGTGCCGTGCAGTGACAAACAAGAGGCACACACGTGCTCACAGGCACTTTTGACACAGTGTGTCTTTAATCAGTGGCTTCAACAAATAATTTATTGGAGTAGTCATAAATAAAGTTTTTTTTTTGTAGAACTGCTTCGTGATGCCCCCGCGTTCTTGGTTACATAAAATCCCATGTATAATTTAGCACTATTCAAAGTGAATGGTAATGAGGCCAGACCTGGTGTGATGTTGCAAGTGGGGCCTGTTAAAATGACGCTGAGACCAAAAGCAAGTCAGTTCAAACCTTTTCATTTATTCATGGGAGGCTCATCAGCAGTGCGTTGGCTCAAAACTTTGCTTCTTTTATCCCCACGGTGCTCAACTACCATATTTATGCGTTCTTGCATGCACTTTGCAATTTGGAAAGAGTGTGCACTTTTCAATGAGGAAATCAGATGGGGTGCGCTTGCATACTGTTTAGAAAAAAAGAAAGAAAATAATTGTACTTTAGCAATTAAACTCTGGGACAAAACATTGATTGCAAAGTAATCATGTTTGGACGCCACAAATCTAATGACGTGTGAGCAGACGCGCATTTGCAATGTTGCTCATATTAGCCGTCGGCTAATCTGCAAATGGCAGATTGGCGAGCGAGACTTTCAGGCATTTGCTTGGGAGCGGACAATCACAAGAACATCCTCTTCCTTTTTTACTCGCCCGGTGAAACAGCAAACATAAAAGGTCGGACGTCAAACATGGGTCATCAACTTCCCTTGAATGCACAAATTAATTATTAACTTCCTCCAGACCGCAAATTCTAAAAGTCCCCTTGTAACGTTCTCCTTTTTACTTCGACTTACTAAAATAAACAGTGAATATTTTACGAGTCGCCTCCCAGGTTGCATTTTAGGATTAAATGATGATACCTGCCGTAATTGTCGACATGGACCAGTGAAACATTGGCCTCAGCGAAATCCCAGCGATGCCATGATGTCTTTGGCAACCTGTTACCTTGGTAACTGGAATAATGAGCAGAGAGAAGAGGGATGTGGCAGGCAGTCGTATGTGGAGGGAATTTATTCTTTGGTTATCATTTCACCCGAGCAAACCAGGCGTGGGTTCTCTTCAACGCTTTTGAGGGCTCGCATCAAGCGAGAGTATGCTGGACAATGGGCAAGCCTCAGAGAGGTGCTCTTTGCTTCTTCATGCCGCTTCGCTCTCTCGTCTTTTTTTACAATCCGTCCATCTTGGGCCAACATTTCTCTTGTCAGCGTTGCCATTCGTTTATGTGGGAGACTTTAAAAAAAAATAAAAAATAGTGTGCAATGAAAGCACAGTAGTCGTCATCATCTTTTGCAGACTTATTGGACATACTCGGCACAATCAGTGCATTCATTTAATTTAGAAACTCCCCAAAAAATAAAAAAAAATTAAACAGGGCTAATGCAAGTGAATTATTTTGGTTGCTGAGTGAAAAAGGTCCATTTATTTATCTTAATGAAATCATGAAACAATTACCTTAATCGTGAAAGGTTTAATTGGATGCTGGAATGTCCTTTGGGGATTAACTTATTTTTTCATCCTTTTGTTTGCATTTCTTCTCCTCGTTTGTTAAAAATGTCTTGTTTGCCCATCATTTGTATTTAGCCGCTATGCTCCTTTTCTTTTGCTGCATCCTTGCTCTCACCGTCTGCGAAGCGCACAATGATCCATAATTCTTTGCAAAAGCACTTCAGATGTCCTGCTGCTTTGAGATGAACTTCAATATATTTTCCACAAGTGCCGCTGCGGCAAAACGGTTGAGTTATCTTTGGAATTCCAGCAAAGGCGTTGACAATGTGAATCTGGCTCTTCAATATTGCATATATATATTTTTTTTATCGTGTAGCAATGAAACTGCTCCAAAACGAATCATCAGAAATAGTAAGAATGACAAATTAGCAGGAAGACAACGCATGGCCGCACCCGGCATGTAAACAAATACTGCACCTTCAGCACCTTGGACAGCAACCGTGGCAAGTCGCCGAAGAGCAACTTGCTGCATTTGCAGTCTTCACTTAACCCAACATGTATATTGGATGCAATTTTCAAACTCTTCTGCATTTCCTTTAATGTCTCCCAGGAGAGCTGCACAACATTGATGTTTCCTTTTTTTTGTAGCGATGCCGCATATCAAAAGAAGGCTTTCTCGACCGACTTCCCATTCATAATTAAAGAATCAAATACCTGCACTTGAATGCGAATCAAAAGACTTCTTTGTTGATAATGAGCAAGAACAAGCCTTGGGGCCGTTCTCTTGAAAGTAACACTTCAAAGTTTGCCACTTGTCCGTTCATTTTATATGAGGGAAAAAAAAAAAAAAAAACCTTCACAGAAAATCCAAGTCCGTCTAAAATCTTGCTCGGGGTTGGGCTCCAGCTCGACGGCTAACCAAGCGAGAAAAGAAGGCAGCGTCCAAAATGGATGGATAAAACTTTTTTTTTTTTTTTATTCACAGGAGTGCATCCTAATGAGAATTAATGTTGGAAGAATGCATCGGCGTTCCGCTTTGGACCCGTCAGCACAGTCTCAATTAAAAGGCCCTTACATTTTCTCTCAGCTTGGCACAAACATTAACTTTGAGCGGGATGGCGATCAATTGAAGAGACTTTTGCAGAGGTGGCTGCTCGACGCCGAGGTGGCTGCTCGACGCCGAGGGGCCGCATCAAATTTAACGCTGCGATCCTTTGTTCTGAAATAAAATTCGTAGTGTTTCGCGACCTGCCAAATCATACACTCAATAATCAGTATATTTATACAGATTTTTTTTATTCAGTATCACATGTATGCACGGTTTGCTTTCATGACTGTAAGAACTTTTTTTTTTGCATGAGCATACACTGCACGTGGGGAGTTCTTGACTGAGAATGGCGAAACAAATCTGCCACTGATTCGGTCAAATTTAAAAGCCGTGGTGAGGAAGCTTTGCAAAGATCATTTGACCTGGCTTCAGGTCTGCTTATATACATATTTACAAAGCCTTTGTTTACTTTGAAAACGCCTTTTCAGCACTTTGATGAGCTGCGAGGCACGTCGGGAAGTCTCGCTCTTTGCCAGTAATGGCTGATTAGCGCCAGAGCTCATCCCGAATGGTGAAAGCTTCCCGCCCGATCCAGAGAAGCCGTCTCATCCGAGCTGTCAACGACTGGCAGGCGGACACTTCAGGGAAGGGGGCCGAGATGCAAGACAACGTGTCTGCTGCGCCTGTTTGGATGCTGCTTTTCTCTCACAATGGTAGACGCGCTACAATGCTTATCCTTTTGGGCTAAAAGCTAAAAAAGACATTAACACAATGGCAGGATGGATGCAAAAGCAATGTGCTATTTATTTATTTTGCTTTTCCACATCACGTAATCCTTGTGGCGGGTTTTTACCTTTTATACACTTCGGTACTAGAGGTCTGATGATTTGTGGGGACCTCGATGTGAGACTCCATTCATCTCAACTGTGCCACTGGTGTACTTATAGGAGCGACGATCTGGCTACTATATGCTGAGCCAACTCTTTCAGTTAGAGCCTCAAATGAAATATTACATCATGTAGGTCATAATGCCTCAGAGCAAGGAGGTTACTTGGGTCAAAATACGGTCAAATCACTATGGAGATAAAAATAAAGCTTAGCAATTACAATTAGAGACCAAAATTGATGCAATAATGCTCAGTTGTTGATAACCAGTGATTTCAATTCACTTTTCAATTATTTTAAAGATTCTTTCATTTGCTTTCATATCTTTTAATGGTCTCGCTTCCCTGTACTTTGTATGTTTGATTTTAAAGTGCTCCATATATATACCAGCTAAGTTATATTGAAAAGGGACAACAACCCCCCAAAACATTGATGGTTATGGGTGCTGTTTTTTTGTCCTTTGTTATCAACATGTTTGTGTCTTTCACCGTCACATTCTGTCTCAGCGCCGCGGCTCTGAAATGGCGCAGGCTGCCATCTCATTACGTCTCCTTTCATGAATATTTCATGCAATGTTCTCATTCACTTTTGAAAGGAAGCTAATTTGCTGCATAAATATTTGATGTGTACCTTTCATATTCCTTCCACCCACATTTCAATTAACCGCACAATGTATATTTAGCTTCTCAAGTTACACCACCACCTCATTATCCTTCCCTCTGTGCCGTTTTTTTTTTTTTTTAAATACTACTCAATACACGAAGCAAGCAAGTAAGGATTGTTTCGATTTTCACGACTACATCTTTGAACCTTAATCAGCATACTGTACGCAAAACGTTGAATTTCAAAGAATGTGAGGCGTTTTCACGTTCGCGACTGCGTCTGTCTTGCTTTGACTGTAGCGGCGGCAAATATAGAGCGCCTCATCAATCACGCCGCGAGTAATCACATACATATTGCAGCAAATTGCAAAGGAGGAGTGCGATCAATGTAAAGCAAATTTAACCCAAGGACTCAAATGACAAAGATGAAACAAGCGGTGCCCAATTGGATATTAATTTCAATTACGATAAAAAGCTTTTCCAATAAAAGGCTTTGCTGGCATATTATACCTCACAAAATTGAATGCATGCAATATTTTGCGTTTGGTCACCACAGTGCACTAAACATGAAAAAGAAAAGAGAATTATATATTTTTCTGGCTATTATCATTGTTAGGGCAAGCACACTTGAGTGGGAGTTTGGGAGATTTCCCAGGAAATTACACAACCCCAAATTCAACATTTCATAACAAATGAGGCTCGGCTTTAAAAAGCGGCGGCAGGCAATACGTCTGCAATTTCACGGTGAGCCGCCCGCTTTGGAGGCTCCCCGAGTGTGAATGGAAGTGAGGCGCGTCCTCCTCTCTATCTGTGACAAGCCAGTGAAGCCCGACCGGGCTCAAGTGATCTTTTCGAGCGCTGAGGTCTGCCACGCTCCCGTCTGAAAAAGTGTCTTGATGGGACCGTGTCACCATAATGAAGTTGGGGCCAGAGATGCCTGTCGCAGTGAGTGAGCGATGGCCTCGGGCCTTCTGCCAACACTCTCATTCATCATTGCGATGATGGCACCCCCCCCACCCATCGGTCCCTCTCGCTTCCTCCGCTCGCAATTGCTGGATTTGCATTCATACGCTTTGGGCTGTTCATTAACACTTGATGAATGCTGCCGTGCAAAAAGATTTCCTTCAAGTCATTTAGCTCGCAAGTCATTCGAATTCCCTGCAGCGCACGAGCACGCACACGCACACGCACACACACACACACACGCGCACACGCGCACACGCACACACGCACGCACGCACGCACGCACGCACGCGCACGCACGCACGCACACACACACACACACACACACACACACACACACACACACACACACGCACAACACGCACGCATGCACGCACACATGCGCACACACACACACACACACACACACACACACACACACGCACACGCACACGCACGCACGCAACAAACAGACATACACAGAGGCGTGTTGGACTCCAAACAGGTACCCGAGGTGTCGGAGCAGCTCGTATGTCAGGCATCAGCGATTTTGCACCTTGGCAAACGTGACAATGTGCAGTGGCTCATCACCTTTCAGCTTCATGTAACATGGTCGGGCATTAAATATTGAAATGGGCCTGAAATGTTCCCCGGATAGCATCGGCTCGTCTTACGGCAGCCTCCCTTGCTATTGCTCTCTTTTGCTCCCCTTTGCCGTGACTGCCACATTTTGCACTTTGGACCTCGATAATCCATAAATGATGCGACGACCACTGGCTCCGATTACGTCTGCTGTTGTAAATGCTTGCTAATCACATTTTGGGCCCATTGGCGCCGCGGGATCGTCCTTGTTCGATTACAGGTTCGACTTTAGCGTCAACAAGCTCAAACAGTCACAAGTGGTGAGCGGGTTGTGATTGGCCAATTTGCAGCACTTGAAAGCAGATGGATGATTGATTGAGGGAACCAGACCATTTAATGATAAAAATAAATATTCAATTAGAATTGCAACCAAGATTACCTTTGACCCCACCCCCACCCTAAGAATGGGGGGGGGGGGGGGTCTCACATTAAATAAAATACTCATAAAAATCAATTTGCATGTCCTAAAGTGTTACTTGAGTTAACCATTTGAATCAGCTTACCGGAAACACGGTGCAGCCTCTTCAGCATCTTTTATGGATGGAAGATGTCTATTTTGAGCGCTTGCTGCATTTTGTGGCTTCCGAGAGAATGTTTGTTTTTGCACTGTCGCTAAAAGAGTGTCTTTGAAGGCCCAGAGGATGCGCACGCCTTCCGCTCTTCTTGCCTTGATATTGATGTAACTTGATGTTGGCATCTGCGCATCTGGAAGGCATTTTTCTTTTTCTGGCTGGTTTCTTCTAGTATCGTGCACTTTACTTCGATTTCCTCACTAGTCTGAACACAGTTGTGGTTTCGTCATGTTGCCGCAGAAGTGTGACTGAAGCGTGCCAAGGTGAAAATAGTAAAATAAAATGAGAAGGAAGAGAGACAGATTCAAGACATTTCTGTGTCCACTAATCCCTTTGGCTCCCTTGTCAAGATGCAAGCCTCCTTTTGCAGACCCCTTCGCTTTCCTTCTCTTCTTGATCGTGATTTCCAGAGACCTGACTGAGCGTATCAGCCTCTGTGGCTTCAAGGGTCTCAATAAGTTGTCTCGGTTCTTTCCTCCGGGACTGCATGGGGGAATTTCTACCTCTGACCTTTCTTGGCGAATACGGGTTCTTCCCTGTGAAGGAGCTCAGCCCAAAGCTCCCGTTCAGCGCTCCACCCGGGAGAGCCAGCCGCTCCGAGCCGACGGTTTCAGAAGAATATGCGCCAAGCTCGGGGGAACAGAAAACTCTGCGCATGTTCCGACTGGTGAGCAGGAAGCGGCCCCACCTCCGCCTTGAGTTTTCTTCTTGCGTTGTCTTCTGGGGCATGCTTACAGTAAATATGTCCAGCATACAAAGGTCACCAATGTACTGAGAGCTACCTATTCATGCCACGGGCTACTGCTTTGATATGTGCTTCTGAAATAACAAATTGTCACTATCAGTTCATATCGTTTTACAACAATTGATCAAATGATCACTTTGACAACATTCCCTATCCATCACAACGTCCAATCACTGGTGAGCTATTTTTAGAATAGAAGACACTGATCAAACGTACATCATGTTAATTGTGTTAATTGTATTCAGGTTATTTGTGCTAATGATTTTTTCATTTTTTTAAGAAACAATGTTGAAAACGTCAGAGGAGAACAAAAATCAAAATGCGAGGTCTCTCCTTGCTATCCTCGAGGACGATGTCCCATTTTTATGAGCACCGGCTGGAGATTCCATGTTCGTATTCAGTAATGCTTTGCCTCCAGCTTAAGGGGGCTGCCAGAAAGTTGAGCAGAAAGAACAGAACTTTCCAAGACCAACTTTTTTTTTTAAGTGGGAATTCATCACGCAGCACTGGGTGAGCAGCTGAGAAGAAATGTCACAATATTCACATCAATTTGAGGGGAAACAAGACCGGATTCAGCTGGATAAGAGAAAGGTGAGTACACTTATACGGTTGGATGATGCAAACAAGCATGTGCTAGCCCATCTGTCTCACGGTACAGAGACTCCTGTCTTTTGTGAAAAACGGGTGAGACTGTCAAACATTTGAGAATGAGACAGTGGGTTGGTGTGTTTCACAAAATAAGTGCGACTACATATTTGGAAGAATAATGATACAAATATACTATATAAATATAGAACTTGTGCACAGCCTGAGCGTTGCCCATGACGACCTACTGCACGTGGAGAACAGGAGACTTGAACGTTATCTTTTTAACGAGGGTCAACTTTTCAATATGAAATATGAATTGGTGGTTGAATTTGCTGTTGGATGTGTGTTTACATTTTCCTAATGATAATCCTGTGCATGACCCATGATGTTAATTACAGGCCTGACTGACATACAAAGAAAGTTTTGGCAGAACCGGGCGGAGTACACAGATATGCTGGTGCACCGGCAACTGCAAGCAAATGAGTTGAAAGGAAGCAGGGAGCTAAATAGCATCGAACACGTTGACAAAAGGAAAACACAACAAAACTAAATTCAAAACAAAAACGCACATGACACAGTTTCCATTTCATTTATTATGAAAAATAGCTGCGATCAGGTTTAATGAAGACAATGATGTGTAACGATGCTGCATGTCAGAATTGTGCTTGGAGGGTCGAGACTATTTGCCAGTGGACTGTTATTTGTTGCAACATGGCAGATTTCAGTGTCATCTGCGGCTTTACTCGTGTCAGCGTCTGCAGATGGGACCTACTCGAGTGTCTCAATAGCGATATGAGAACAGCGTTTGTGCAGGTCTGCCATCACTCAATCTTCAGAGTCTCAGCTTCCAAAGCTGCTACGGAATCATCATCGGTCCCAAACTCTTTTATTTTGTCTATTTACAGCTGATTGTTCATGAATTAAAGCTCCCTAGCGCTTTATCCACATTTGGACTATGAGAGGGGAAAAAAAAAGGGGCTGAACTCTGCAGCAACCTCCCGTTTCATCACTCTGAATGATTCATTAGACGAAAGAAGCAGCGGGAGGCTCAGCTGCACGGCAACGGAGGACGATGAGAACCGAGCTGCCTTGTGCATCAACTGGGCCTCGTTTCTTGACAGGCAGCTGGAAGGAACATGAAGATGAGAGACGTGCACGAACAGAAGGGGAGGTGTGAATATGATGAGGGGACCAAAAGAGGGTTGGCTTGTAATATTTTGTTCGTCATTTGAAATGTTTTCAGCTTCAGTAAAAACGCGGTGTATTATTTCGCTTTATCTCCATCTTGTTTTTAGACATGTCATTTTCTCATGCCCATCTCTATTCATTGACTCATGGGGGGGTTACAGTATGTGATTATCATTCTAAAGTCTTCAAGGGGGGCCATTCTGACTGCTGTGGCCTTGGACATCTGCGATCATGTCATTGAGTCAACAAGCTCTGATCATCTTGGCACCTAAAGATAACGTGCCAATTCCAGCACCACCAACCCCACAATCATCCGCCATTAAGCTGTCGTCACTCAATGGAGACATCCAAGCTAGCACTGCCTTGCAAAATGGAGGCAGATACTGTCCAGCGTCTGCTCATGACAGAATAAAAAGTCAATCTTATACTCATTTGTAATAATAATGTACAAAAAAAAGCACATAAAGATGATTGTAATGCTGATTCAGAATCAGAATCAGAATCAGAAAACCTTTATTGTCATTCTACATAGTACAATGAAATTGGAGACCTCCATCCAGTGCATGAGGTAGACACAAGTAGGTAAGTAATCGACTAGTAGAAAAGTAGATGAAATAATCAGAAACAGTAGTGCGGACAAAGTGCAGTAATAGTGCAGGAGGAAAGTGTCATCAGTGTCGGCTGGAGTTGAGGGCGGCTATGGCTTGGGGAAAGAAACTGTTTCTGAGTCTGTTTGTCCTGGTCTTCATTTGCCTGTAGCGTCTTCCAGAGGGCAACAGGTCAAACAGGGCGGAGCCAGGGTGGGAGCTGTCCGCTGAGATGGCCTTAGCCCTGCTGAGGCAGCGGGTAGTGTAGATGTCCGTAAGGGAGGGGAGAGGGCGGCCGATGATCCTCTGGGCTGCCTTCACCACTCTCTGCAGCTTCTCCCTGTCAGCGGCGGTGGAGCTGCCGAACCATACTACGATGCAGTAGGTCAGTAGACTCTCGATGGAAGATCGGTAGAAGGTCAGCAACAGGTCGGTGTTGAGGTTGTACCTCCTGAGGACTCTCAGGAAGTGTAACCGCTGCTGAGCCTTCTTGACGATGGTGGTGATGTTCTCTGACCAGGAGATCCGGTCAGAGATGTGGACGCCCAGGTACTTGGTGCTGTGGACCCTCTCCACCTGCTCGCCGTTGATGAAGAGGGGAGTTGGCTCAGGGCTGTGTCTTCTGAAGTCTATGATGAGCTCGTTGGTCTTCTTGGTGTTCAGAGCGAGATTGTTCTCAGAGCACCAGTCGACCAGCTCCAGGACCTCCTCTCTGTAGGCTACCTCATCGCCATTGGAGATGAGACCGACCACAGTGGTATCGTCGGCGAACTTGACAATCCGGTTTTGTTTGTGAGCCGGTCTGCAATCATGAGTGTAGAGGCAGAAGAGGAGGGGGCTCAACACACAGCCCTGTGGGGAGCCGATGCTCAGCGTACGGGTGGAGGAGAGGCGGGAGCCAACTCTCACAGCCTGGAGTCGGTTGGTCAGAAAGTCATTAATCCAGGCACATGTGAGAGAGGGGAGTCCGAGAGTGTCCAGCTTTGTGGTGAGTCTGTCCGGGAGGATGGTGTTGAATGCCGAACTGTAATCCACAAAGAGCATCCGGACATAGCTCTGCTGCTGCTCCAGGTGGTTCACCGCACAATGGAGGGCTACGGCGATGGCGTCTTCTGTGGATCTGTTGGTCCGGTATGCAAACTGGTGGGGGTCGAGGTGTGGGGGAAGATAATCCTTGATGTGCTGAAGAACCAGCCTCTCAAAGCACTTCATGATCACCGGAGTGAGGGCCACTGGCCGGTAATCATTCAGGCTAGAGATGGCCGACTTCTTCGGCACTGGGATGATGGTTGAGGTTTTCACTTGCTGATTCTGCAAAATCTCACAAGCATTATACAATCACCCCAAGCTAAAGCTAGCCTCGTCCACCGCGGACAAAACGAGCGTTTTTGCTTAAAGTAAGCAAAACTCCAAATAGCCTGGAGATAAAACAAAAACGTTGATAGCAGAAGTAGCTTTGGTGGCGCTGAGGACTGAACAAAAGAGAGAAAATCCGTTAGAAGGCTGCTACCTGCACGACGCTTTGCATTTCTTACTGATGGCAATGCAGCAATTTTTGGGGCGCAAGACAGGAAAATAATCCTCATAAGCCGCAGAAAATAACAAGATCGGAGAGAACCGGATGAAAATGGATGTTTCTTGGAACAACTTGACATTGCGTTTTTTAATTGACTGATAAATTGCAAGCTCGGCTTACAAACGTGGGCCTTTTCCAAGCCATGACTTCAAACCAAAGGGTCACGAAGCCGTACCAAAGGAATAAAACGAGACTCCTTGCGGCACTCTCGACAAGCACGTGTGACCTTTTGGTGGCAGCCTTCTTCAGAACAGAGGGACAATTTATCGGCCCAGCAAATGCAATTATCTGCCAGAAGACCTCCGATATCTGCTGGAGTAAACATTTAAAATTTCAGCAAGGTATTCCACTTGAAATATTTTGTATTCAATCAAACATTTTAATTTGGAAGTTTGTTTTCGACTCGTTTCTGAGAAAATGATTTGCCTCATCTTGGTGCCAGACACATTAGAAGAAAAAAAAGGCATGTCACATATGTTACAATGCAAATCCAGTCCATTTATCGTGTTTTTGGCTCCTGTGTTCTCTGCTCCTTTGTTTCTTCCTCTCAGCGGCCCGGCGTCAGTACAGCTCTGATAAAATGTGTGACGGCTGTGCCAAGCGGCAGATTAATCGTGGCCGCCTCTCCCGGCCCCGCCTGCCCGCCGCCCACAAGCATCCCGGCGTCCTATGAGGCCGACCCGCTGACAGCAACATAAGTCATGTGGCTGCATTAAAAACGCATTAGGCCAGCAGAAGGATTTCAACTTTTGCTTATCTGACAAAGACTAGCTGCCCCGCAATGAACTGAGCACCGTTGTCCTCATGCATCACCGTCGCCTCGGCGACAACGTTGTGACTTATGCGCCGGGCAAATGCACTCCCGAGCACTTTTGCCTCGGCCGGCCGATATTAATATCTTGAATTGATGACATCTCCAAATGTTTGCCGCCGCGCTCTCTTTTGGCCTCCCCACCTATAATTTCCTGCCTGCTTGTTCAGACTCAAGGGGGAGAAAAGATTGAAGGAGGAAGGGTGGCGGGGAGAAAGCAAAGAGCAAAATGAGAAAAGGGAAAGAGGAGCCAAGCACCTGTGCAGCGGTAATTTGATTTCGTGTGGCTCGCGCTCTTCCGCTGTTCGGCGGAAAGGTCGTAATGGCGGCCATCTAGCAAGCATTATTACACTCCGGGAAAGACGTGCCATGTGTTCAGGGTGGATGATCGCATCTCCGCAGCACTTGGCTACAGAAAATTTCCACCTCTCTTATTCATTAGTTAGGATGGAAAAAACAAAACAAAGTTTTCTTGAGCAAGCTTGCAAGCTGACACAGGCACATAGAGGCCATCCATCACACGCTGATGCTGCTCTCGTGTTCCTCCTCACTGACACTTAGTCAAAGCGTATTTGGCATCCAGACGAGTAAAATTGGCTTCATATAAGCGCCAGAAGACCTTCTGTACACATCTTAATTACTCTTGAGCGTAGCCTCTCTCGCATTTCTGATGTTTGCGCCCCTCGGAAAACGTGCTCACCTTCGGCAGCGGTCTAATTTAGCTGCTTGAAGGCACACGTCAATTCCCGGTGCAGAGTTGTTGATCTACTCGGAGGGTGAGCGAGGAACTTTGCGCAAATCCGGAAGCTACCTCTTTAAAACTCGAGCCCGCATGCTACTGTTCATGTTACAGGCGTAGGGCAAAATTACAGAATCAAAGAGTTCATGTTGATATTATCAACAGGACAGAGAAGGTAATATATTTCCATGATTGAAACATGAGCGTCTTTGATGCAGAAAGAAACACGGTGAAGAAGATTTGAATATTCTTGCTTTGATCTTGTTCGTATCACCAGCCATTTCTGCACAACAACTATTCTTTAAGTGCTTTACCGTTCGAACCTTAAATATGCATTTGTGTTGCCCTTTGATAAGAAAGAACGGTCGCAGACTTTGTGTCGCCGCCGGCAGGAGGTATTGACTTTCTCTGGCTGAGTGCCGTTGGCGCTGATTGCAACTGGCGTGTTGCGACATCAGCTTTGTTCAAACATGCCAATTCTTCCGCTTGCTATTTACTCCCCCGACGAGGCTAAGATAAACAAACGCAACAAGCGCGGCGTGTAATTAAGACTGCTTGATCCAGGCGGAACTCGAAGGATAGAAAATGCCACCTACGGTCTAAGCTCACCTTTATTGGTCACTAAGGTATCGCTTAAGCCTTGACGGAATTGCGTGTCCTTTGTTAACTGACCCGTGTGGCATAGCGCTGAGCTCAGACACAGTAAATAAAAACAGACATATACTCTATAATGTGTACACATGGCAGCAAGCACAAGTGTACATCGTATCGGCATTCCAAGAGACAGATGTTCACGAAAAGTCAAATTTTTAATCAACACACCAATTGAAAGCAAGAAGTGTGCATGATTACGCCAGTGCTAGCTTGAACTGTAATAAATTGACAGCCATATTTTGATGTCTTTTATGATCAATCCTATGATCCAATTCCCTGTGCTATTCATTTCCCCATATTGACAATCTGACCTGTTTGTGTGTTAACGGATTAGAATGAATGAACTTCCTTCCAGCAGCCCCACGAGACGCCGGCATCTGCCCCACGTAGCGGCTCGGGGCGCCTTGGGGTCAATTGCGACTTTCTGCTGAGACGCGGCAACGTCCATCGCTCCCAAAAGACTCATTTCCAGACAGACATAAAGAAACCAGACAGACATAAAGAAGTGGCACAATTTGTGTTTGTCGAGACTCTCTTTTGGTTTTCATTCTGGTTTTCTCCAGTCCTGTCTTGTTTGTTGAGTCTCTTTGTTTCCTCGTGTGCTGGTCAAGATGGTAACTTGTGTCGTCCAATCGACTCCCTCAGCCGCTCGCGTCTTTTCCAGGTGTTCCTTGTTGTTTCGTCACATGGCTTGTATAAAGTTCCTTCGTCGGGTCATTGTGGCTCTCACCGTGTCTGATTTGTTTTTGCGATGTTTTGTTGTCATTTTGGTCTTTTTCATTTTTGGTTTACAACAGACGTCACTCTGAAACGAGCCGGAATTCACCTCACAACGACCGGATCGCTAAATCGTTCTAAGCCCCCAAAACATGACCAACATCTGACATTCAGTTATTGAGTGGTGTTGCTTTTGCAACACATTATATCCACCAATCAGATGTTTCGACTCGAACGGTGACATGTTGCGTTATGTAGGCGATGGCACGATGACATAACTGGCAAATTTCAAGTTGGGATTAGCCTACTTCATCTCAATTATATCTCCTTAGCCATCAGAGAGGATTTGACTCCAATCTCCCTCTCAGATTACCAGCGATTGGTCAAGTACGATTTCCGAAAGGTCAGAGCTGTTTTTTTAGTGCACATGTATTTCTTTTTGGAGAGTCATTGACATTTGACAAGAATCTATTTGAGCTTCTCACATAAAAGGCTTTAAGAGTTGAAAAGCTGGACCTGACGCCTTGAAGGGCAAAACAGTTGGCTCGCATGTCCCTCCCGCCGGCTCGTTGTTAATGCATGGGTGCGATTCTTCGGTGTAATAGTTGCAGAAATTAATGTCATAAAAAACAGTTATTGCTTCATATTGCGGTTCTCAGTATCTGAACGTTTGCCGATGTACTGATCATTCATCTTTTTAACGATCTCCTGTTTTAGTTGGGCGAGCCATGACACATCTTTTCTAATTGTGAATCATTTGTATCGCTCCAATTGCTCATTTTAATCTTCTCAGGTGAACTGTTTATTTTATGGTTTGAGTTTGTTGCATTCTTTTATTTCGAGATGTCTTTATTCATTCGAGTTTTTGCTCCCGTTGCAGTTCGCCTTTTCTGCTTTGTGTTGATAAGGCTCATCATGGAGTAATTGCTTTGTTTCTTGCCTTTCTCCTGGACAGCGGGTGGCGTAACTCAAGATTGCTTGGGTCCAAATGAATCCCCCGAGACTCGCAACCGCTGTCAGCCCATCGTATTCGCCCTGCGCTCTTGTTTATTGAACCGAGAGACAAACAGGAGAACGTGGCCGCACTGTTTGCAAAATATTATCCAAAAACGTAAGCATGGAAACAAACATTGTGTAGGAGACACGTGCTTTTCTCAGGAACTTTCTCAAAATGGCTCACCTTCCTCCGCGCAACAGTCCAATTAAATTTTTATTGCTTCATTAAGACTTTGCGGGGTTGTTGTGGGCCAGAAAATATCTCTGTCAGTCTGGACTGGACTGACGCTCCAGAACTAAGAAGTTTTTCTCCCGGTTACTCAGCCCAATATTTTGAACCGAATGGATTGATGAAGCCTTGCAGCGTCAAAGCAGTTTGCAATAGGTGTGCATTTTGCAACCCACGCACAGCCATGGCACATTTTCCTAGTCTTGTGATCAAAGATAAGAAGAGCAGCCTCAATTTGGCAACCTGATTGCACTCCCGATGCACCAAAGTTGACTCTGTTTCAAAGAGCGCAACATTCCCTTCACGTGGGTACGTCACTGCAGCTTTAAACAAGGCGGAAAAAAAGTATGGCTTTTAACATCATGTCTCTGCTGGTGAGCTTTCCTTTTTTCCCCAATTTTCTGCCATGGGGGGTTTCACTGCATTGATCTGATGTAAGAGCAACCAACCTCATGGGAGTAAAACTTGCCCAACTTTATGAACGCGCGCGTGTGCTGTCAGTATGTCAAAATGAATCGAGGGCTTAATGAAAGTGGGTTGGAGTCAGAGATGCAAGGAAAAGCACTGACGTGCTTCCATGGAGCACGTATTGCTCATGTCACATTTTCGCACTGCACTCATTAGCTCCTTTGCAGGGAAATCAAAAGTGTACGGGGGTTGATGAACGCATAGACGCTGCAAAGAGATATGGTTATTTTTTTGTCTATCTCTGTATGCCAGTCCGTGGATGGGTGCTTAGGGACCACTGCTGTAAAATGATCATCATAACAATGATGAATGACGCCATTTGAAATGGACAAATGCGTACGTGTGCGCGGTACGCCGCAATATGTCAAAGTGTTCAATATACGAGAGCCCGTGCTCTTGTTTATAACCAGGCCGCTATCAGACCGCGACAGACCTCGTCCTCATACGAACGGCTCCCGCAACAAAAGCCAGATGACTAATTACATTTCAATATCTACAAATAATTTCTATTATGTGTTAAACCTCTGAGCAGAGACCTTGGTGATGCTTTGCTTCTTTGGATTATGTTTTCCAGCAAACAAAATATAATTCCCTTGTTGTGACACATGAAAGAGATGATTCATTAGACTTAGTAGCTTACTCGGATCAGAACTAACAGAGTGTAGGTACATCATGCATTCCAAATTAGCTCTTATTTACTCAGCAGAGTCAAGCACCAGAGGATCAAAGTTGCATCTTGAAGCGGGAGGACCGACCGCGCGCCTCTAATGCAGCCGCAGGCGTTCGGACGGCTGTCACTGCCGACATAACAGCTAACTGTTGCATCATTTTCGCATCCTCGGGAGCTTTCTCGGCGAACCTGCGTGTGCGGCTTCAACAAGCAAGTGCCCGCTTGCAACTCGCCAACGTGAACCCTCGGCTCGCTATTCATTAATCAAAAAACAAGTGATCTCCGCCCCTGCTTTCAAAGCAGGGGCAGGGGTCGTGAGGTATCATCTGGAATTGGAAAAGCTAATTAATCAACTTGGCTAACGGAGCTATTTGCAAGAAGTCGTTTCGGCAATCTGTGATGCACGTGATGTGATCGACCGTGACCCAACGGTTGCGCAGTGTGCAGAGATCGAATATTCCATTTAAGTAGCTCTCTAAATAACCACGCGTCAGTCAATACAGTCCAAAAAATGGATGACATGTAACAATCAAATGTATCACCAAATATGTCCAAAGACAGATTTAAGGCAAACTTGTTGAGCAAATCAAAGTCAAAGTCAAAGTCAGCTTTATTGTCAATTTCTCCACATGCCAAAGACTGAAATTTCGTTCCCCCCTATCCCACGGTGACAAGACATGGCCCACAACAGACAAACACGTAAACAAGTATAACAACAGCGTGCTGAATAAATAATGAATAAATAACACAATAAATAAATAAATAAATAAGAGGAACAAAAAAAGGAGCAAGTGCGCGTACAGCAGACATTCCAGAAAAAGCGCAACAGTGCCGCACGCTACGCAGAAGGGGGTAGCGAGTTCAGGGTCCTAACAGCCTGGAGAAAGAAGCTGTTGGCGAGTCTGGTGGTGCGGGAGCGCAGGCTCCCGTACCTCTTCCCAGAGGGCAGAAGGTCAAACAAAGAGTGAGCCGGGTGACTCACATCTCTCGCAATCGAGGTTGCCTTGCGGGCGAGATGGGAGGTGTAAATGTCCTTCAGGGAGGGGAGCGAAGCACCAATAATCTTACCAGCCGTATTCACTATGCGCTGCAGGGCCTTCAAGTTCTGTTCAGTGCAGTTACCATCCCAGACAGCAATGCAACTGGTGAGGACGCTCTCAACGGTGCCACGGTAGAATGTAGACAGGACTGCCTGAGGAGCACATGCACGCCTGAGCTTCCGCAGGAAGTACAGGCGGCGCTGAGCTTTCTTTGCCAGTGACGAGGTGTTTGCGGACCAGGAGAGGTCCTCACTGATGTGCACCCCCAGGAACTTGGTGCAGCTCACCCTCTCCACCACAGCACCGTCGATGATCAGCGGCAGGTGTTTTGTGTGACCCTTCCGGAAGTCAACAACGATTTCCTTGGTCTTGTTGACGTTCAGCAGGAGGTTGTTGTCCCTGCACCACGTGGTCAGAAGGTCAACTTCCGACCTGTACCGAGTCTCGTCGCCCTTCGTGATGAGACCCACCAGAGTCGTGTCGTCAGCAAACTTCACTATGCGGTTGTCGCTGTAGGTCGCAGTGCAATCATGCGTTAGCAGGGTGAAGAGCAATGGACTGAGCACGCAGCCCTGGGGGGCCCCCGTGCTCAGCGTGATGCCGGCGGAGATTTTGTCGCCAACACGCACCACCTGAGGCCTCTGACAGAGGAAGTCCAGTAGCCAGTTGCAGAGGGAGGTACTGAGGCCCAGCTCGTCGAGTTTGCAGATGAGTCGCTGCGGCACAATGGTGTTGAAGGCAGAGCTGAAGTCCACAAACAGCAACCTCACATATGAGTCCTTTCTCTCCAGGTGGGTGAGGGCCGAGTGGAGGGCAGAGCAGATGGCATCCTCAGAAGACCGCTTGGCACGGTACGTGAACTGGAAAGGGTCAATGGTGGGGGGGAGAACGGATTTGATGTGCTCCATGACAAGCCGCTCAAAGCACTTCATGATGATGGGCGTCAGTGCCACGGGGCGGTAGTCATTGAAGCAGGACGGTGCAGGTTTCTTCGGCACAGGAACGATGGTGTCAGCCTTGAAACACGAGGGGACGATGGCCTGCTGCAGGGAAACGTTAAAGATGTCCGTGAAGACATCCGACAGCTCCCCAGCGCAGTCCTTCAGCGCTCGACCCGGGATGTTGTCAGGGCCCACCGCCTTACGGGTGTCAATAGCGGCAAGCGCCCTCCTCACACCGTCGGCAGAGAGGCGCAGGGGCTGCCCGTGTGGGGGGGGGAGTGTTCTTCAGCGGGCAAGTGCTGTTCTGGGCGTCGAAGCGAGCAAAGAAGCGGTTCAGATCGTTCAGCAGACGGACGTCGCCCTCACAGCTCCTCGGCGCGGGCTTGTAGTCCGTGATGGTCTGAATGCCCCGCCAAAGGCTACGTGCGTCCTTGCTGTCCTTGAAGTGGGTGGAGACCTTGCACGAGAACGCCTTCTTCCCTTCTTTGATGCCTCGGGACAGGTCGGCCCTCGCTGTCCTCAAGCCAGCCTCATCCCCCGCTCTGAAAGCCTTGTCCCTGGCCCTCAGCAGTCTGAGGACAGCCCCTGTCAGCCACGGCTTCCAGTTCGCGCGAGTGATGACGGATTTCGAGCAAGTCACGTCATCGATGCACTTCGTGATGTAAGACGCCAAAGTATTTATGACAAAGTATATTAGTATAAAGTATAGTATATGACAAAGAGTCAGTATACTCCTCTATGTCCGTCCGATCGTTGTAGGTGGCTGCCTGCTTAAACAAGTCCCAGTCAGTGGTGTCGAAGCAGTCACGAAGTGCATCGGAGGCACCCTCAGGCCACACCCGAACCCGCCTCCGAACCGGCCTGGATGCCTTCACCAATTGTCTGTATGCGGGCAAAAGCAAAACGGTGAGATGGTCAGAAAGCCCAAGATGGGGGAGGGGGGTGGCTTTGAAAGCTCCCTTTTGCGCAGAGTAGACTAGGTCCAGGAAGCTGTCTCCATGTGTCGGAAAAGTAACATGCTGGTGAAGCCTCGGGAAAACAGACTTCAGGTTCGCCAAAGCTCAATCAATCAGTCAGACGAGAATCTTGACATCACATTATGGGCTATTTTTATTTTCTTTTAACTCTGTTGGCCATTTGGACCACAACTCTCAAATCAACATGTTATCAAGCTGTAAATTATTGAAGCCGACAGCTTGCCGAAGAATGCTTTCTCATGCTCCATATGTCATATCAATACCTCGTCCACCCATAACTGGCAATCTGTGAGCTCTCCTCACAGTCTGCTGCAGTCTCCTCTGTCAATACAGATAATTAGAGCTATGGTTTTATAACTAATCCTTTCTTGACAAAAGGTTTACCAAATGCCTGCAAAAAGAAAAATACAGGTGAGTTCCGAGACTGAGAACAGAAGATGAGAATGATAATATGAGAATAACTCAAAGAATATGAACAAAAATATTATATGGAACACAATGTCATAAAAAAGGTCCTGGACAAGACAGCCTGAACAGTAGACGGTTGATCATACTGAAAAGTATACTTGAGATGAAGTGGTTCACAGTTTGAATGTATTCTGTGTAAGATGACAAAATTGGTGATACAGTAACAGCGCAACTGATAACGGCTTAAATTTTGTGTACTAATAAGAAATGTACGGTGTCACACTAATCATATTTTCCTGCGAAAACATCCATCCAATAAGAGTGATGTCTTGGGCGAGCGGCTTTAATGGAGCGGCCTTCTCTGACAAGTGAGCTGTCAAATCAAGCCTCGCTGCATGAAAAGGTTGCTACAAGAATCAATATTGCCTCAGCTGTCACTCATCCAGCAGGGGCTCTGCAGCCCTCCTGAAAGGAAGGCTCCTGTAGAATCACACGGCTTACTTTCGCAACCGTCATTAGGAACGTTATTCCTATATCATTTAAAAATGCAGCAATTAGCAGACAATACTGTGAAGATACAGAAAAAGCATAAAACAAATTGGACCTTTCACCTGCTATGGCCCAGGGGTATCAAACTAATTTTTGTTGCGGGCTGCATCGTAGTCATAGTTTCCTTCGGTGGGCCATTTTGACTGTCATCCCAAATAAACGTATGAACGCCTCATATTATATACAGTATAAGCTATGAAACAAACTGACAAAAAAATTCATTTTCAAATTAGATGAGTAAATCCATCCATCCATCCATTTTCTGTACCGCTTTGTCCCCACGGGGGTCGCGGGCGTGCTGGAGTCTATCCCAGCTGTCATCGGCAGTAGGTGGGGGACGCCCTGAACTGGTTGCCAGCTAATCGCAGGACACACAGAGATGAACAACCATCCTCACTCGCACTCACACCTAGCGGCAATTTGGAGTGCTCAATCGGCCTACCAAGCATGTTTTTTGGGATGCGGGAGGAAACCGGAGTGCCCGGAGAAAACCCACGCGTACACGGGAAGAACATGCAAACTCCGCACAGGGAGGGCCGGAGGTGGATTCGAACCCGCATCCTCCTAACTGTGAGGCGGACGTGCTAATCAGTGCGCCACTGAGCCGCCTTAGACGGAAATTTTTTTTTCAAATATTTTAAAAAGATGATTTTTAAAAATGAAAATTTGCAATTTTAGTAATGACACATGAATTTGATGCGCAATTTGTCGGCGGGCTGCATAAAATGACGTGGCGAGCCGTATCTGGCCCGCGGTCCTTGAGTTTGACACCTGTGTTAACTACGCAATCATCTGCAGTGAAACAATCATGCAATCTACTCGTCGCGGTGTTTGATATGAGGGACTTGACAATTATTTCAACTTTGCGATTGAGTCGGTCCACGCACTTCCGGTTCGGGGGACCGACCCACCGGTTGAGAATAGCTGATTTCCACAGAATAGCTGCTAGTCTCGTCAAGCAAGGTGAAGATTTTGAACTTTGTCGATGGACAGTTTCCCTAGCTGCTGACTTAAACAGATAGAACGGACGATGTATTGCTTATTACTGAAGGCAAGGCTGAGCAGTGGCTCATGGGAAATAAAACGCCGCTGCGTCCGATTGTACTCAGAACACTTGGGACAAAGAATTTTCACAATAAAGGCACAATATCGAATGGAAAACATATTTCACTTCTTGGGGGAAGGGAGCTGTGACTTGAACTGAAATATCTCCACTATAGCTTCCAATTACCTGTCAAACGCACATAGTATATGCCAATATGTCTCCCAAACAAAATGTGAAAATAGGACTGTGATTTTTTTGTTGTTGTTGTCGTACACCAGCTGAAGAAATTGTCATCAAAGCAAAGCAAACACTTGTGTCAGCGCTGAAACAAATGCGAAGCCTGACATCTCGACAGCGTTAGCGTTTCTGCTTGCACCCTGCTGTCTCTTTACCCACAGCCATTTTTGTCATATTTCGGCTAAATCTATAATGTGACATCTACCTGACGCAGCCGAGCCCAAATGAAACTTTCAATAACGACGGCTGCTGCTTATGTGACAACCTCCTGACTGTGCCGCAGTAAATCCTCCTATATGCATGCATGTGGCAGAAAGTCTCAGGGGGTTTTCCCGCCATGCATCGAAATCTTCCCGCCCCCTCCTTACCTCTCCATCTGTTCATTTTCATATCATGTTAAGGCTTGCTACTAAATCTGCACTTTTCCCGCAGCAGCTGCTTCTGTTGCCGTTTTCATTGCGCTTATGAACAGCATTAGTGGCGTGAGGTTCGCACTTAATTGCATCGTTCGTTACAATTTGAGAGAAACTTGAAATAGGATATTGCAACATTTTATAATTCTACTTCTTATGGTGCTGTATCATGAACCTGTGGGTGGTTCTCAGAAAGTGGGGTCCAACCAGATGTTTAAATGCAGACTCACCTATTTTCTTCCCTTTATAATCACTCACCAGACTTCACTGCTTGTCAAATAAAAAACACGACTGAGATTCGTGCTGTCTCTTGGGTGTCAATGCGTTGAGTCAGCTGAAAACAAAACAAGGTCCATTGCAGGCCCAGCGCAGAGTGGAAGCACTCGAAAGTGTCGGCGAGCGGCCATCTGTGCCCGCGGCGGCGGCCGACACAGCTGCAGACGGCCTCCATTCATCACCGCTGACAGGCTGCAGATCCGCTGATTCGTCGGCTGGCGGAAGGGTGCCGTGCCAGCGCGTGGGGGCGAGTCTCTGACCAAGCTTGTGAAGGCGATGGCGACCGCTGCGTATTTCCTTCCGGAGCAATTGACAGTTTCACCTTTTCCACCTCCGCAGCTTGCCAAATGACCTGTTGGCTCAGCGCGGCGAGGATTTAACCTTTTGAACAAGCCCACCAACGGCTCAAATCTGCAATTTCTGCAGTGAGGTCTGCATGCTTTACCACGGGGGGACTTAAGTGGTGCGCCCAACACCGTTTAGAACATCCACAGCAAAATGCTACCAATTCTAAACTACAAATCGAATAAAGCAGGTTGTGAGGGCAGAAAAATGCGAACTTGGCGAGATCCGAACGATGCTCTGTGTTATCTTCAGCCCTCATCAGTGGCTAAGCGCCTCTGGCACACAGCTGCTTGGCTGGCATGACATGAAAAGTCCAGAGCGCGCAAATCTACTTTGGAAAAGAGCCCAAATGCAGCTACGGATCTCACATGTGTCAGTCCGGAGATGACGTCAGCGAAAGGATTAAACAGTGATTTCATAAAATACATTAATCACAGCTTAACAGTTCAAAGTACCAAACATTCATTTCTCAGTTTTTTTTCCAAACTGTGTGTGTCCCTGATAACTTACAGTACGTTGATGCCGGTTTATCATTTGAGTTAGAATATGACAGCTGACATCTTTTGTCTGCCCAAAATAATATTTGCTAACGTCGCAGAAAGGCCAACAAATTGCTGGTCGACCGAGAATGATTCCCTCAAGAAAGTTTCTAACTCAGCAGAGATACCAAATTGATTCTGCAAAAAGGGTAGAAGAGAGCAGCTGTGACAGAGTCTTGTTAATTGATAGAAAGGTACGGTTACCAATGTCAACATGAGAGAGTTGGCAATTAATTAGTATTTAGTTCAAACCACACAACAGATGTGCTGTGTTGGGTCCCACCACCCATCTGCTACATGCCGTCACAATTCCTTACAGGTCCAACAGCTATTAACAACTACCTTGTAAAGTGTCTTTCGAAGTCAAAATATTTGGCAACGAGTGCTATCTGTGCAACATTTATCCGCTCAATTCGAACTTGGTAGCAGCCAAGAACTACAGCTAGGTGCGACCCATTAGCTAGCTCCTCCTCCTAGTACCAAACTTTTGTCTTTTTGAAGTTTTGCAGGATGTGGAAAAGTGCTGAGAACGTGCTGAGAAGCAAAAACATCATTTACGGAGGCAAAAGGAGATTCATGGAATGTCTCCCGCATCTTGCTTGCGCTGGCCTAGATACGATTCGAATCGGAGCAGGGAGCCCAGCCCCTCTGAAACCTCTTGGTCTGAAACCAAATAAGGAATCCTCCTCTGTGGTTTCTGTCGAGACGCTACTGGGCCATTTTAGGAGATCCCAAGTCCGGCACACACTCTTTGAAATGCCGAGACGTCATGAAAGCAGAGCGCGGAAATGATGACAAAGACAAATGCGAGCAGAAGGAAATAAATTGAGCATTGCAAGTGTGTGTTGTAGCGTCTTCCCTGATGGTTTAAAAATAAACTCGGCCGAAGGACTCATGAGAGAGAGAGCTAAGGAAGCGGGAACTGTTCTTTGAAGCAACCGTCCTTGCTCGAGCTCCTTTGTCTCATCTCAGGGTTGGACTTTAATGAGGCAAATGGTACAAGGGCCAAGATAGCAGACTCAAATGTGTTGACATGTCAATTAAAAACGCCACGTTGGTTTTGCAATCAATCTCGTCCTCATCCGGTGTGTTGATTTCATTCATGAGTGACTCTCTCTTAACCCTGACTGAGCGGCATCAAGTGTGGCAACAGATGAAAGAGCAACGCACTCGCCCTTCCCTTTGGTGAAAGTTGCTGAGAAAAGTTTGCTCATTAAGCAGTCTCAGCGGGCCGAGGTCGACGGAAGCGGGCGGAGCGATGGGAGGAGAGCGCTGAGGTCGTTAGCCACGCACTTGAAAGGCGGCCGGCAAAAAACTGTCACTGCTGCGCCATCCAGATTGGAGATGGTCCTGACAGCAAAGGCTGAAGGAGCGTGGCCGTGCTCGAGCTTCATTAAAAGAGCGCCATTCCAGCTCTTTACGCCTTGTTAATCTTGCATGTCTTCACAGCTCCTTCACGTCCTGACTGTTCTCCCTTGCGGTTATTATGTTCAGTTTCTGTGACCTCCAGAAATAGCCCCCCACCCCTAAAACCCACGCAAATATAAAGCTGCTAAAATCACACTGAACATCTTGCTCTCTTGATGTCCTTCATGTAATCCAGTTCTTGAAAGTGTTGACAACATCAGGAAAAGTGAGGTGTGGAAACAGCACCTCTGCAGGTGTGTTGATGCTGACGCTGCAAGAGGAGCTCATTATCAGCAAACGGCATGCGAGAAACCATACTTTTTTCCCCCTGTTTCTCATTCTTGCATTCATGAGCTGCTAAGCGCTAACAATATGGAACAGGTGTGTTGTTTTCAATAAATCTTCCCATGAACCCAACGTAGTGTGTAAAGACAAACAATTTGTTTTTATTTATTTTTCATAAATAAAAACAAATTGTTTGCCAACCGGGTCAATTGTACAAGGTTCCACTGTCTATTGTTTGATCTTTATTCATTTGAATAAAACAGAGGAATAATTAAGCGCTTCTGAAACACATCTGGGAAGTACAACTAGTGAATGATGTCATTGTGTTGAGCCGTTGTTTGGCTAATGTCTCGAGGTGCTCATCCACTGCAACTTCAAATCAGAGAGCATTCTTACTGCACCCCTCTTGCAAAAAAAAAAAAAAAATGTGATCCTCAGCAACGGAGGGACTCATTATTGCTCCCTGCCTGGCTCGCGGTTGAATAATTAGCTTATTAGGAAGACATCTTCCACCAAAAGCTGGCAAGTTCGCACTCCACTCGTGGACATATCTGGCGTGCGATTTGCTACCAGACAAAAACAAAACGGCCTTACTGTAGCTCCATTTAATGCATTTGCAACACTTTAAAAATCAAATGACAAAATAAATAAATAAATGACTAAATAAATAAATAAATGACTAAATAAATAAATAAATAAATAAATAAATAAATAAATAAATAAATAAATAAATAAATAAATAAATAAATACACACGCACAACTCCTTTTGGTTCCGCTTCACAATGATGTGTCAGTGTGCGTTGAACCATCAAGTCTGCAGATGTCGTTGCGGAATATATCAAAGTCTTATATCTCACTCCTTATTGCTTGGATTCTGATCACTTGCAGTTGCAAGATGAAAAATGTGCAGGCACAGCTTGACTCCCCTGAGAATCGCTCCTCATTATCTAAGAAGCTCTTTACATTCGACTGCTGAGCTCATTACTGACGGAAGAGCAGAAGTGAGCGGCGGAGATAAACAGGGGCAGAGAGAGAGTGTGTGTGTGTGTGCGTGCGTGTGTGTGTGTGTGTGTGTGTGCGCGTGTGCGTGTGTGCGTGTGTGTGTGTGTGTGTGTGTGTGTGTGTGTGTGTGCGTGCGTGTGTGTGTGTGTGTGTGTGTGTGTGTGTGTGTGTGTGCGTGTGTGTGTGTGTGTGTGTGTGTGTGTGTGCGTGAGACGTCTATCGATTTTTCATGGGCGCTGCAATTTTTGGACAAAAATGAAATGTCATCCAATATGATTAAACATCTGCTACACTACGCATTTGTTGAATGGAAATGCGTTTTAGTTCATTTGTCGCAGTGACAGCGAGCACCTCGGCTTTCGGCAGTCTTCAGACTTGCTCGAACTCATTCAATGACTCTGCTAGATGAGAGTCGCCTCCTTCCCGCTGCCTTCGGCTAGAAACGCCAAAATATGAAAAGACAATGACAGCCGGAAGTTGATTTGTAACAACACCACAGCCAAGAATCAGTACTTGCACCTGCAGTAGTTGTTGTTGTTCCTGCTTGGTGCCTGCATCTCCACCAACAAAATGAAACAGCAAATGGATTTGATCAAGTCACGTCTGCAGGCATCATAAGAAAAATCGTCTGAACCCGATTATTAACGACTACAAAAGTCAATTGAAATGAAAAAACAAAGGCACGGAGAAGCAAATTTCATGCACACGCATATTTCACACTTTGAGAAGTTCCCAAGAAATGTCCTCAATCCACTTTACACTGTATTACATTTTTGGGGTAGAGTCCCATTATTCTGTCCTTCCGCCCACAAAATCTGTGGTCGCTGGAAAATGATTCCCCCCTCACAACAGGAGATCAGTGGGCATAAAAGATAAATGACAGTGGCGGCTTCAGCAATTTCCAAACTCTAGGAGGGAAGAAAAAAAAAGTCATTTGTGCCGGGGTTTTTCCTATTACCAAAGAATGATACCCAACATTTCCAGGAAAGTCTTGCAATGTTTCACTTTGGCATTTGGATAATTGGCCTGTGAAATCGCTAGCTGTGTTTTAGAAATTAAAGGATTTGAAATGCATTGCTCTGTGCTCTTTTCAGAGGAAAACAATTTTCTGCATCAGCAGAAAATCTTTATCCAGGTGACATTTAAAAATACAGTAGAATTTTTCAATGAATTTTTAGAATTTTCATGCAGCCCCCCCTCCCAAAAAAGTCACTACGTCACCATTGGGAGGACAAAGAAGCCAAAAGAAGACTCTCCTCCTCTCCACCCTTCCTGTTCATCATGAAAACCTCCAAACACTTGCTGGGTCAATCACTCTCAATCAACTAATTGCTGAGTGCTCGCAGCACAACAGGAGGAGCTTTGTGAAAATTGCACCTTTGCGCCATAATCAAAGTGAGCGGAATAAGCGCCACAGCCCAAATAGCAAAATATTTTTCAAATGTAAATGATCATTTCATTTGTGCCTTGTTTCTTTTCACTCTAACATACGTGGGTAGGTCTCCGTGGCAAAACGCACTGCAAATTGATTCCTTATTACAGACATGCATCATAAAAAAAATGATTATGAATCAAATTCAGCTTCTGTTGTGTAAATGGGGCAGACAACGGGAGAGGCAATTAGCAAATTTGAGCAAAGTTTTGGCAGGTGGTGTCCACACCCCGTTAGCCTCTCCTCATCCTTTCTGGCCATAGCCAGCTGCACTGGACATAAAAACAAACACAAAATTCCAGTCAGGTGCACCGACTGCCTCATACTAGGCGGCAGGAAACTGTCCTTTTTTTTTTTTTTTACTGAAGGAATGGGGTCGAAATACAAAAGGTCCTACCTAGCTACAAGAACAGATATGCTCAAACCTCATTGAATAAAGTTCATAAGCAGAAAAGTACATTCATATATTAAATCTGTAGAAACAAAATAAAAGAAACACTTTAAGCTTATAATTATACCTACACACTAAATCAATAAAGAAGACATAACTAGACATTTTTGATAAATGGTAATGAGAAAGGTTTTTATAACTTTATGATCTGATATATATTTCTGAGCACTTTGAAATAAAAATAAATGACTTTTGATATATTGCCTAAATAGCTAAATGACCCTTAAGGAACTGTGTAATGCATGCCTGATGTTTTTTCTCTAAATCATGGACACGGCCAGAGTCGTCTTGACCGTTCAGTACTTGATTGTATCTTATGTTTTGACTAATGCTAGACGCCAGTTTTTGATTACTACTGAACGCTCTGCACAGAGGGAAATATTTTGCCTAACAAAGAAAAGATAGAAGTTGGAAGCATGATTAAACTAAGAATATAATGACGTAAGCAAAGACATGAAATATCAAAAGAACAAACTTTACATAGTCAGGGAACAGCAATAAATTAATGATGTCACAGCCAAAAGCTAACATAATTTCGTACAAAATGACAAAATTGAAAGAATGAGGTACGACAGTGTATGTCCAAGATTGGAGAAGAATGTTCACAGGAAGGTCACGTGGAGATAAAACCAGCAGGTGCCAGAGGGAGCCAGCCAAGGACTCGGCCAAAGATGATCGCCAAGGCTGAAAGACGGGATGGAAGACAACAGCCCCCACACACGCCGAATCGCCCATAACCAGCACCCACTCCCATGGCGAACTTGCCCCACCCCAAAGACTCATCACCCATCAAACTCGGCCCACACTGGCATGTGCAGCTGAAATAAGCTAACCAAAGAACCTTGAACGTTGCCTTTTCTGAATGGAGACTTTCCCCTCTTGAAGGGCCCAGCGCTGTATTGTACTTTCCTGAAAACAGAACTTTTTGAACAACAATTGTGATTGAACTCAACCAACCTGTGTAAGTTTAATTTCTGCTTCAGTGTCTTAGCATTTTCCTAAATCTGAAGAAATCAAACGAGCACGCAGATAACGCGCTCCCTAAATTGTGGACAAAATCCAACAATACCAATAAAAACATGTTCATGTTGTGCATCAATGTGCGTGTCTTTGTTGAGTCCTCCCGCCTCCCCTCCCCAAATCTTCACTGTGCTCTATTAAAGTTTGCCAACAAATATAGTTTTGGGAATGATAACCAAAACTTTGCTTTCATTGGACGATAACACATTTTCCAAAATGCATTTGGGAGATTTGAAGTCTGTTTGGATGTTGTTTTTTCGAAGATAAGGCATCCATCCCCGTCCGCGATTATCAAACTTAATCCCGCAAGCGGCGTGCCAGCAGATGGTTTGTTGAAGCTCTCCTTTCTCTACTTTTTCATTTTCTGCACGAGCAACTCAAACAGGCTGCGACTCGGTTTTTTGTTTGCAACCGCCTTTGTCCTGCATCCTTACTCTTGTGAGTATGAGTATTGTAAAACTGTATGCAGGATTTGAGTTGAGTTGACGATGGTTTCGTGGGGAATCGATGCGGCCGGATGATATCTTTGCGGTAAATTAGAATTTTCTGGCTGGAACAGCGTCTTTGCCAGATGCTAACGTGCCAACGTAGCTTTCCGCGCCGACGGTTGACGAATTGGAGATGAAACATTCTCGCTGCCGAAGCGAATCTAATTTGCTAAAGTGCAAATGGAGATGTTTGGGAATTGCTGGAACAGTGCCTGTGCTTTCCAGAATATGACAGCTTTAGTCTTGTGCTTTTCTGAGAGTAATTGGACGAGAAGAAAGTCACAAGGGAATTGCAAATGATAGGCAGCAAGAGAAATGTGACATTGTGGAGAAAACGATGAGGGAAATCCCGATGGGAGCAAAGAAAATGTTCAACTTTTGCAACATCATGTTCAAGCAATTTGAACATTGGAGGTGTTGGACATTGAACTATTCTGGAGGTTGACCTTGTTCCTGTTGTGTCATTTGTGCAGTGTGCGAGCAGACCATATCTAATCCCCGATTATGTTGCTGTATTAGTATCAGTCATGGAGAAAGTAGAGTCAGACAAAGTCAAGCATTATTCCCACAAGTACAACAATAGCAAGGTTTTCCCTGAGGAGCAACTGTTTTTGCAAATATAAAATTGATAAATTTAAACCAGGGGTGTCAAACTCATTTTTCCCACGGGCCACATTGTAGTCATAGTTTCTTTCGGAGGGCCATTATGACTGCCAACCTAAATAAATTTATGAACTCCTCATATGATATAATAGTGTAAGGTACAAAACAAACTGACAAAGAACTCATTTTCAAATCAGACTAATAAACTGTTCAAACATTTTAAAAAGATGAGTTGTAAAGGTGAAGACAATTTGATGCACATTTTGTCTTTGCGGGCCACATAAAATGATGTGGCGGGCCACATCTGGTCCCCGGGCCTTGAGTTTGACACATGTGATTTCAACGATCTCCACTTGGAACCGAGCCAGGCTGCGATTTTGGATCTGACATAAAAATAAAAAAAATCTTTGCAAATCCAGTTTAGTGATTTAGGAGCCCAGATGAAGTCACTTCTAAACAGTATGAGACTTGCTTCCCTCCACTTCTGGCCATTATGAGCCCTGACGCATTTGAAAACTGATTATTGTGACAAAAGCAGAATTTTTTTGCGTGTGTGATTCAGACAGGAACTCTTAAATCACCTGCTGAGTACAGCGACGCACGATGGAGCTCAACTGCGATAACATGCTCATCACCGGAGACAACCACGCTTTCTCCAATTAAATATTCATTTGCGGGAGCATACAGCTAGATTGGTTATTATTGAAATTTTACAACCCACAAGGATTTCAGCATCGACAAGCGTCGGGGCCAACTTGGTCTCCCCGCATGATGTTGAATATGGCTTTGTTTTTCACAGTCGGCTTTGATTTGCACGGCCTCGTAAACATGGCAAGGGCCGCCATCGGCTGACAGCTCCTTCATATCACTCGGCCACCGGAAGCAATAACATCAGCGGGCGACGGGCCCGCTTTATAGCGACGACGCTGTAGCCGTCAACATTTATGCCCGTGAGGGAATCACAGGCACAGGGACTGGTCCCAAATTGAAAGCGAGACAAGGGAGAGAAGAGAATGCGAGAGAACGATTATTTTAGGATGTGCTGTGTCACTCGCGCGTTCAGCAGCTGCCATCATTTGGCTCAGTCATTTGAAGCTAACTTATGAAACGGTACTTACGGAGAAACGATACACTCGCAGGGTGGTTCAGATCCAGCCATGGCGACAAACCATAAGAACTGAATAGACGCAAATGAGAGAACGGCTAGCAAATAATACTAAAGTGAACATTGTTACTTTTTCTGTTTGTGCTACAGAAACTGGAATTTCCTGAGGGAGTACCAAGGGATGAATAAAGTTGAGTCTAAGTCTGTCGAACAAAAAAGTCACCAACTTCAAATCCTGAGCCACGGCGAGACGTGTTCTTGGCTCGCCACAGTTTCCGTCTTATTGACAGATGAATTTCAAGGGCTCCCGCAGAAAGTGAGGGCAGGGTCAAGCTTATCTTCCTGCACCCTCAACAGCTTGTAAAACAGAGCTGGAACAAGCGCAATCTCCGCGCTGATAGATTACGGCTGCCGCGTTAGCTCAGCATTCGCGCGAGGCAAGCAAGACAATAAGATTGTTCCCAGCCGTGGCGAGGAAAGAAAATTCACAGCTGTCACCAAAATTTCAAAGGGCCTGACTTACCCAAATTCAAACAGCAAGACCAAACAAGATACAGTTGCACTTATTTTCCATGATTTCAAATTATAGCAAACACAAAAGGTGGTTTCATTTCCCTTGGTGCAGCGCCGTAACAAAATCCAACACAAACAATTTCACCGGCATAAACCTGTTTGTTTTGCACTTTTATTGGGGTCGATAGGTTGGGCCGTGCCATATCCTGTTGCATGAATTCATTTGGAGGAAAGTCAGGCGGCATTAAACCATTTGAGCTGCCTGAGAGGATCAGATAAATCCCCGTGTTCAATAAAGCAAAGCGCCTTTCCTCTACGCAATCGTTCTTAACGGCCGTACGAGTGTGGATCCTAATCCGGAATATTTGCCCTGCCTAAAGCTTCAAACTCAAAAGCAAGCCGGCCGGGATGCTTTTAAATTGAATTCCATAAATTAAAAGAAATAAAACCTTTGAATTTGAACTATGGATTCAGCATGTAATTTTTTTATTTTATTATATATTTTCTCTGTTTATATTTCTATATGTGTGTGATGTGTTTTGGACAACTTTGATTCCATGTGCCTTGTTTACTTTTTTTTTTTTTTCTCTTGAGCTTAATTTCCCATTTTTGAGCGTGGTCTTGCGCTGCTTCTCTGCTTTTGGGTCACACATAATCATGACAAGAAAAAAATCATTTTCTCAGCACAAACTGTTTTGAAAAAGATATTGAACAGCAAAATAGCAAACTCTTGTTTTACTGCCATGTGCCTTCATTGTGATTATTTGAAAGACAGCAGAAATAAGAATCTGGACATGGAGAAAAATTCATTCATCCATCCATCTTCTTCCACTTATCCGGGGTCGGGTCGCGGGGGCAGCAGCTTTAGGAGGGACTCCCAGACTTCCCTCTCCCCAGCCACTTCGTCCAGCTCATCCCGGGGGATCCCAAGGCGTTCCCAGGCCAGCTGAGAGACATAGTCTCTCCAGCGCGTCCTGGGTCGTCCCCGGGGTCTCCTACCGGTGGGACATGCCCGGAACACCTCCCCAGGGAGGCGTCCAGGAGGCATCCTGATAAGATGCCCGAGCCACCTCATTTGGCTCCTCTCAACGTGGAGGAGTAGCGACTCTACTCCGAGTCTCTCCCGGATGACCGAGCTTCTCACCCTATCTCTAAGGGAGAGCCCGGACATCCTGCGGAGAAAACTCATTTCGGCCGCTTGTATCCGAGATCTCGTTCTTTCGGTCACGACCCATAGCTCGTGACCATAGGTGAGGGTAGGAGCGTAAATCGACCGGTAAATTGAGAGCTTTGCCTTTTGGCTCAGCTCTCTCTTCACCACAACGGACCGGTACAGGGTCCGCATTACTGCCGACGCTGCACCGATCGGCCTGTCGATCTCACGCTCCATCCTCCCCTCACTCGTGAATAAGACTCCAAGATACTTGAACTCCTCCACTTGGGGCAGGATCTCATCCCCGATCCGGAGAGGGCATTCCACCCTTTTCCGATCAAGGGCCATGGACTCGGATTTGGAGGTGCTGACCCTCATCCCGACCGCTTCACACTCGGCTGCGAACCATTCCAGCGAGAGCTGGAGATCACGGCCTGAAGAAGCCAACAGCACCACGTCATCTGCAAAAAGCAGAGACGCGATGCTGAGGTCCCCAAACTGGACCCCCTCAACGCCTCGGCTGCGCCTAGAAATTCTGTCCATAAAAATTATGAACAGAATCGGTGACAAAGGGCAGCCTTGGCGGAGTCCAACCCTCACTGGGAACGAATCCGACTTACTGCCGGAAATGCGGACCAGACTCTGGCATCGGTGATACAGGGACCGAACCGCCCTTATCAGTTGGCTTGGCACCCCGTACTCCCGAAGCACCCTCCACAGAACCTCCCGAGGGACACGGTCGAACGCCTTCTCCAAGTCCACAAAACACATGTGGACGGGTTGGGCGAACTCCCATGCACCCTCGAGGATCCTGCCGAGGGTGTAGAGCTGGTCCACTGTTCCACGGCCAGGACGAAAGCCGCACTGCTCCTCCTGAATCCGAGGTTCGACCTCCCGACGGACCCTCCTCTCCAGCACCCCTGAATAGACCTTACCAGGGAGGCTGAGGAGTGTGATTCCCCTGTAATTGGAACACACCCTCCGGTCCCCCTTCTTAAAGAGGGGAACCACCACCCCAGTCTGCCAATCCAGAGGCACTGTCCCCGATGTCCACGCAACGTTGTAGAGGCGTGTCAGCCATGACAACCCCACAGCATCCAGAGCCTTTAAGAACTCCAGGCGGATCTCATCCACCGCCGGGGCCTTGCCACAAGAAGTTTTTTAACTACGTCAGTGACTTCGACCCCAGAGATTGGAGAATCCGCCTCAGAGTCTCCAGGCCCTGCTTCCTCAATGGAAGGCGTGTAGGTGGAATTGAGGAGGTCTTTGAAGTATTCTCCCCACCGACTCACGACGTCCCGAGTCGAGGTCAGCAGCACGCCATCCCCACTGTAAACAGTGTTGACGTTGCACTGCTTCCCCCTCCTGAGACGCCGGATGGTGGACCAGAATTTCCTCGAAGCCGTCCGAAAGTCATTCTCCATGGCCTCACCAAACTCCTCCCACGCCCGGGTTTTTGCCTCAGCAACCGCCGAAGCCGCGTTCCGCTTGGCCATCCGGTACCTGTCAGCTGCCTCCGGAGTCCCGCAGGCCAAAACGGCCCGATAGGACTCCTTCTTCAGCTTGACGGCATCCCTTACCGCCGGTGTCCACCAGCGGGTTCGGGGATTGCCGCCACGACAGGCACCAACGACCTTACGGCCACAGCTCCGGTCGGCCGCCTCAACAATGGAGGCGCGGAACATGGTCCACTCAGACTCAATGTCCCCCGCCTCCCCCGGGACGTAGGAAAAGCTCTGCCGGAGGTGGGAGTTGAAACTCTTCCTGACAGGAGATTCTGCCAGACGTTCCCAGCAGACCCTCACAGAGCGTTTGGGTCTGCCAGGTCGGACCGGCATCTTCCCCCACCATCGGAGCCAACCCACCACCAGGTGGTTATCAGTTGACAGCTCCGCCCCTCTCTTCACCCGAGTGTCCAAAACATGCGGCCGCAAATCCGACGACACGACTACAAAGTCAATCATCGAACTGCGGCCTAGGGTGTCCTGGTGCCAAGTGCACACATGGACACCCTTATGCTTGAACATGGTGTTCATTATTGAAAATCCGTGTCGAGCACAGAAGTTCAACAATAGAACACCGCTCGGGTTCAGACGGGGGGGCCGTTCCTCCCAATCACGCCCTTCCAGGTCTCACTGTCATTGCCCACGTGAGCATTGAAGTCACCCAGTAGAACGATGGAGTCCCCAGAAGGAGCGCTCTCCAGCACTTCCTCCAGGGACCCCAAGAAGGGTGGGTACTCTGAGCTGCCGTTTGGTGCATAGACACAGGAACCCAGCCGGGGGGCAATAAGTATACCCACACCTGCTCGACGCCTCTCACCGTGGGCAACTCCAGAGTGGAAGAGAGTCCAGCCCCTCTCGAGAGGGCTTGTACCGTAACCCAAACTGTGCGTGGAGGCTAGCCGACTATATCTAGTCGGAATTTTTCTGCCTCGCACACCAGCTCGGTCTCCTTTCCAGCCAGAGAGGTGACATTCCATGTCCCAAGAGCCAGCTTCTGCAGCCGGGGATCAGACCGCCAAGGTCCCTGCCTTTGGCTGCCGCCCAGCTCACATTGCACCCGACCCCTTCGGCCCCTCCCACAGGTGGTGAGCCCATGGGAAGGGGGACCCACGTTTCCATTTCGGGCTATGCCCGGCCGGGCCCCATGGGCGAAGGCCCGGCCACCAGACGCTCGCCTTCGAGCCCCGCCTCCAGGCCTGGCTCCAGAGGGAGGCCCCGGTGACCCGCGTCCGGGCGAGGGAAAACAAAGTGCATTTGTGTTTTTTGTCATAAGGGGCTTGGGTGAGCCGTGCTTTGTCTGACCCCTCACCGAGGACCCGTTTGCCATGGGTGACCCTACCAGGGGCATGAAGCCCCCGACAACATGGCTCCTAGGATCATAGGGGCACGCAAACCCCTCCCCCACGATAAGGTGACGACTCACGGAGGAAAATTAAATTCAGTGAAATGTAAATAGTCCATCAACGCCAGGGGTCACCAACCTTTCTTAAACCGAGAGCTACTTCCTGGGTACTGATTAAGGCAAAGGGCTACTAGTCTGACACACACTTCTGAAATGCCAATTTGCTCAATTTGGTTTTCACTATGTGTTATTATTGTCATTTCCAGTTCACATGTAAGTGTGATTTTAACAAGAACAGTTCAAATATAGTCAAACCTTGGTTTTTGACCACAATCCGTTCCAGAAGGCGGTTCGAGAAGCAAATCGGTTGAATTCCGAATCTATTTTTCCCATTACAAATAATGGAAAAAAATTAATCCGTTTCAAGACAAAAAAAACCCCGTCTTTTTAAAGCATTTTTTCATTTGCGCATATTTGTCCGATCGTGCAACTGCAGCGCACCGCCGAACGCGCAACCGTAGCGCGTCGCCCACCGCGCAACTGCACCAGGCTGGTCGCATTATTGTGACAGAGCCGTCGCTGAAATTTAGAAAATAATTTTAAAGTCCTGATGTACTTTCCACACTTTAAGTGGACCTAAGTGCGCAGGGAGCTTAATTTTGTCCGATCGCGCAACTGCAGCGCACTGCCAAACGCGCAACTGCACCGTGCTGGTCGCGTTATTGTGAAAGAGCCGTTGCTAAAATTTAGAAAATATTTTTCAAGTCCTGATGTACTTTCCAAATTTTAAGTGGATCTCAGTGCGCAGGGAGCTTAATTTGGTCCGATCGCGCAACCGCAGCGCGCCGGGCGCTCACTGTCGCATTGCTTTAAGAGCGTCTTTGGGTTTTAGGATGGCTTTACTGCTCCCACTTGCTTTCTTTGGAGGCATGATTAATACAATTCTCAAAGTAACGAAAATACAATAACAACGGAGTCAGTCGGCATCCGGGCCGCGCGGTCGGATTTTCTCGGGTCCTCCCTGCTCATCTCGCGAGGTTCGACCTCCGAATTTTTTGTTCAAATCCCGATTTGTTCGAGAACCAGGACGTTCTAAAACCGAGGTTTGACTGTAAAATAAATAGATGCAGCTCACTGACAAGTGCCGCTATTTGAGCTAATTTTAGAACAGTCCTGCGGGCGACTCATGCGGTCCTCACGGGCGACCTGGTGCCCGCGGGCACCGTGTTGGTGACCCCTGATCAACGCCATCACATAAAAAAATATATGCAATTTAACTGTGTTAAAGTTAATGGCCTCACTGCATTATGAATGTGTACACAATGTTTATTCATCTTAAATCACCACCAGACATTCTTCACCAAAATGTATTTTCTCATATCTATAGTTGTATTGGAATGAAGGTTTGTCTCCCCTTTCCGCTTTGACAAAAGGATGGCGGCCATTGACAGCATTAAGTGCTTTTTGCACACTCAGCCAAACTAATTTGGCCTTTTGCTTCTGTGTGAAACATTTTCAAATTAAATTTGAAATCCCATTAAGCATATTTATTCTTCACTTTAAGCGCGTTTGAGTGTGAGGGGGAAAAACATGCCATTCATACGAGAAACGTGAGCTAATGAACCCTTCAATCATGAGGCAATTCACATCTGCCCTCGTAATTATCTGCAAGGAGTACCATTATGTTGCAGTGGAAAGGGAGTTTACCGTATAATTAGTTATCTGCTTGAATGTAATTACGACCTCTCATCTCCCCCACAATAAGCCTAATTTCCCTTCCTGGTATAGCACAGATTTAATTTTGAATGAACGCTATTAGAAAAGTCCTCCATCTTGTGCTCGCTGCCATTTTTGGCCTTTCAACTCCATTGGAGGCATCCCGTTATCTCTTCCCAAGGATGGCGGCATGCTTTTCCACCAGCCAGCCCTCGTCTAAAAAAATGACCCGGGACAAATTTGGGACTCGGGTACACAATTGAGCCGTTTATGTCTTTGTATTAGGATGGAATTTGTGTCATCCGAGGTTGTTTTGAGGCCCGGCTGATTCGGCCTGACCTTTTATGTAGGAGTGACTGTGGGAAAATAGCACATTTGTAATGGCGTGCACGTCCGAGTTCTCAGAACATGATGGCAAAGATTGAAAAAAAAAAAAGGAAGTAAAGTCAAATGCATTAGCGAGGTGTCTCCCGTCATACTTTTTTTTTTTTTTTCAATCTCAAAGTGACACAAACGGTTGAGTGGCACCAGCAAAGTGCAAGTATTAGTAGATTTCAAGGCAGTGCATTAAATCAACACAAAAAACTTTCATGTCATTAAATCATGTTGGGGAGTGATTAAATTATGCTCTTTTGGACTTTTGCCAGGCGCACTATTGTTCCTTGATGAAATGGTGTGAGAACTGCAGTGGATTTGGATTAGTATGAGCGCGGCGGGTAGTGAGGGAGGGAGGTGGGTGATGTGTGTTTTTGTCTCTACAACAGGGGTTTTCAAATGGTTTTGTCCAAGGGACCACCATTATAACCAAGAAGCAACTCGAGGACCTCTGCTTTGGCGGAATATTATTTTATTTTGCACTGAAAGAGGATAGTCCTATACAGGCTATTTATTTGCATCTGTATGCCTATTTTGGGAATCTCAGCTACATTTAACGTAATTTTGATGGGTAAATGATTCACAAAATTAGCTGGAAAACAAAATCAAGTCTAAATAATAAATCAGTTTTAGTTTTGAAAATGTTACAATTATTTTCCATTTCCAATTTCACGGACCACCTGCAACACCGCCACTGACCACTAGAAGGCCGCGGACCACTGATTGACAATCCCTGCTCTACAACACGACATAAACTGTCTGGTAGGCAAATAATTCCTCCACATGACCTTATGATTTTGTCAGACACAAATTGATAGATCCAAAAATAACCACAAGTGATACAACGTTCATATTCGAGCTTTCACTTTTCAGTTCAGTTTGCTGATACATCACAGATGAAATCAGCGTGTACTCCTTTTTATGTGTCAGGAGCAAATGAATCCTGGAAAGCCTGAGTATTCCCACGGTGCATTTGCTAAGTGAGATGCTTTAATTACACTCGGCAATAAGCGAAAATAGAGTTGTTGTGTCACGTTGCATGAAGTTGATGTTGTGCAAAGGCGCAATCATTGACTGTTCCCCTCGCTCTGCTGTTTCATTCATCTTGACACGCAATTACAATGAATGGACTCAAAACAGCAATTCCACTGAAAAAAGCCAGCGCTGCTGATTAACAAATAGAAAACCTTTTTTTCCCCTCCCGCCAGTCTATTTGGAAAATCAACATCATCAAATAAGTACCTAACCGGGAACTCACCACCCTCAATTGGAAAAGCACGAAACATGTTTGATTTGAGGTCGTCACTAATTAGTGCCAATTGCTGTTGCTTGTGCAATTTCACAAAGGTGGCGTCGGGTCTCCTTACTTTGGGGAGGCCCGCCCCATGGATGGAAAATGTACAAGCGGCTTTTAGACGAGCCTCAGGTTGCCTTGGTTACAGAACACCTAGCGAACCAAAGATACGGCTGAATCGTTCTCATAGATCAATATGTTAGCAGGATGGGGCATGGAAAAAACATTCGCCACTCTTGAATTGTAATTTAAAATAACTTCTGATTCCATTATGAGGACATCCGATTTCAAACACATCCCGAGAGACACTTCTGTATTTGCATTTTTCATGCATTAAGTCTGTTCAGTTAGTGGCAAAAGCCTTCAAGAGCAAGCCACATCCATTTTGAAACAGATGCCGAGAGATCCATTTGCAGCCAGAGAGCCCTAAAATGTCTTGCACATTAGAGCCGGCAAGGAGGCAAAGGCAGTGAGAAAGCATCTGCTCCATCTATCAGCTGAGCGCCGACGGCCCGGCCGGCTTCCGCGCCATCATCTTAAGTGCTCGGGTGCAGCTCGCGTCCTCAACGGGCCACTAAAAGAAATGACAGCTCATTTAAACAACTGATCCAAGTGCAACAACAAATAGCTTCTCTGTAGTCCAATCTCATTGCACTGATTTCAGCGTGGCCTGACCCTGAATCATTTTTACGACTCGGCGTGAGTCGGACGGTTCTTCACCAAGCTTCCCGTTTGACTTCATGCAGACAAGTTAAAGATTCCTAAAAAAACGCTCAATGGTGATGAGGGAATTTTGCAAAAGCTTGAAAACTTCAATCGAAATGATAAGCTGCAAAAAAAAAAGCATTTTGGTGGGTGTGATTTTTTTTTTGCGTACGTCCGTATGTGTTGGTGCCCAAAAACAGACAAACAAACAACAAACCTAGATGTTGCTCTGAGGTAAATATTATGCAGCTGATTAAATGTCGTCTGTATTTTGCCAAGCAATGTGTTTTATGAACGACCGGTTCCAGTTTTTCATGCCAGGCTTGGGTGATGTTTGGATTTCAATTCAAGCCTCGTTCTGTCTGCTTCAGTGACCTGATAAAGCTGGATACGTTTGACTCCAGAGATTTGAAAGCTTTGAAAGCCCGGCCTGCCCATTTAAATTCCGGCTTTTGTCAGCTGTATCAATTTTCACAAGCCAGCAGTCCAAGGAAAGATGGACTATGCCTTTACACTTAATATTTCTTGCATTGTCAGTAATACGCATTTGAATTGGAGCCCAAGAGCCTGACTGCTTATAAAAGGGGAACCGTTTAGGATTCACTCGTTGATTTGACGCATTGTCGCCCGACGATAAGAAAGAAGTCAACTTTTTCTCAGTCACTTTCCATCAGGATTAAGGGCCATGAAAACATGAAGCATCCTCTAGGAAATGTGCGCGAAAAGGTGGCCATTGCCCAATTCTTTTATTCACGCGCGGCTCCATTTACTCTTTTACTGCGTATTGAAAAAATGGCGTCGTTGCATTTACGAGTGAAATTTCATACCTACTTTGGGGAAAACATCAGAGGCTGTTTAATAGGTGAGCAGGCGTGTGTCTGTGAGCTGTGGGGAGCTTGTCGAGGCAAATTATGACGCTATTATATACTTTGCAGTTTCGCGTTCCCTCGCATCAGCTCAAGGCGAGCGACGAATGGAAAGTCATTCAAAATGGTGGATGACAAGGCCAAGATGACTCTTAAGCATGTTCAAACGCTTATTTATCCCTCACAAAGTTTCTCATTCTTCAGGAGAACACTTGGCAAGATGAGAGAGGCCTCGACAACAGGCGTCATGCGGAAGAAACATGGCGCCGAGCAGGAAGCGGGCATGCCAAGGGTCAAACGGCTCGTTGGCGCAGATGATGACCTTCTCGTACCGCCGGCCGACACCGCCGCTGCTGAGCGTGCGCGTAGCATCGCATTTGTTGAAGCTCTGTTTAATTCCTCAACTGAAGCTGGGCAACACAAAGAAGGTGTTCTGAGTCATGAGAGGAAAAAAATATCAAGTCTGCAAGCAGAACTGTTCCCTCCCTCCCCCTTCTGAGGAAATAACAGAACATTAGAAAGGAGCAGGACAAAGAGCAAATAACAAGCAGGTCCAACACCCTGTGCCGTCATCCTCGGGGAGGCCTCAGGCTGGATGTTTCCAAAAATGTTGTATTCAAAGTAAACAGGGATGACTAATTGTACATTTCAAACACAAAGCCTGCCTACAGGCTAGTTTGGCAGGATTGCATAGCAAAAAGAAAAAAAAAGGATTTATTCCTGTCTGCTCTGCACAGACAAACACTTGTTGATGCCGCTCCGCGCTGCTTCTTTTGAGTTAGACCAAACTGGAAAAAAATAATAATAATTGAGTCTCCTCTGAGAGTGCTGAGGGGTTTTGCAAAGCACAGCGAGCATGTATATTTTTCTGATGAGAAATCGTGACATGTAGCAAACAAATACTGCTGCAAAGATGGTGAGAACCGTTTATGCACGTAGTGCATGCAAAAATCGCCAGTGGCGGCTGCTCAACAGAGGGCGCTAGTATGCTGTCTCACTGCTACTCGAAGAAGAAAAAAGTAAAAAAAATGAAATATTTGAAAATACATGGATATTCTGCCACGAGAAGGATAAACAGAACCTAAAATCCTTTCATTTTCTGAGTCATGTATAAGATGTCAAATTGAAGATGAATAAAGTTTGACTTATTTGCTGTGCTGGCTTGTGTTGTGAGGCCCGTCTAAACAGGAAGGCCCTCCGAACTGCTGACACAACCTCAGCACGAGGCAAGCTCATGCATATGCTTAAGACCCAACAAACCATCTCGTAAATTTTCTCTGACTAAAGTAAAATCACGTTTAGTCATTAAATGAAATAACATTTGTAAAGTTGGCAACACAAAGTGCAGCATGCAGAACTTTTGTGTTTTGGAAAGTGGAAACAAGGAAGTGTCGTAAATGCTGACCTTGATTTTTTTTTTTCCCTTAGCGGGTCAGGACGCACTGAAAGACTTTTCATATCTCAAAAGATGTTTAGTATCATTATTAGGCATAGGCTTTTGAATACACACTGAAAAAATCAAACTCAAGCTGTTGTTCTTGACACAAAGTAGCAGATAATATCGAGATGGTGCTTGAGATGTCTTAACTTTGGTCCCAAGCCCCACTGAAAAAAAAGCTGTGTGATATTTTTGCCGGAGTTTCAGGAAATCCCCAAAGTTGCGTCTTCCACTTATTGTGCGCACGTGGCGGGGTGCGGACTTTACCAGGAGCCAGCAGTTTCTTGCTTTTTTCTCCTACATAGAAAAGGCGGACTCGTCACACACACACACACACACACACACACACACACACACACACACACACACACACACACACACACACACACACACACACACTCACACACGCACGCACACACAAAGGCACACACATGTGCGCACACACGCGCGCGCACACACACACGCACACACACACACACACACACACACACACACACTCACACACACACACACCAGTTGCAGCGATGACGTAAAAAAAAATCTCTAAACAAAACTCAAAGCTCAGATACAATGTTTTTGTTTCGCCATAAAAGCTCAGATACAATGTTTTTGTTTCGCCATAAAGAAAGTATGTAGATGCTTTTATTTTTATATTATTTCCTATCATAAAGGCAGTATGGAGATGCATTCTTTTTTTTTTTTTTTTTTTTTTTTTTTAAAGATCATTTCCCGTAATTTACCTACCGCTTCCTGCTTTGTTGTCAGGTACGTCCTGCCCGTTTTCTATCTGTTCAAAAAGAGTTTCAACAAACTAATTTCTGACTGAGGGATGCTAGAAGCAAAGTTAAAAGTAAATTTTGTTCTTAAATTGAATAATTGTTAGATTAAGTTGGGTTTAATGTTGGAATGAGTGAGTCGTCACCTTATCGTGGTGGAGGGGTTTGCGTGCCCCTATGATCCTAGGAGCCATGTTGTCTGGGGCTTTATGCCCCTGGTAGGGTCACCCATGGCAAAACACGACAAAGCACGGCTCAGAAGACCCCTTATGATGAATAAAATATATGGACCTCGTTTTCCCTCGCCTGGACGCGGGTCACTGGGGTCCCCCTCTGGGGCCAGGCCTGGAGGTGGGGCTCGAAGGCGAGCGCCTGGTGGCCCGGCCTTCGCCCATAGGGCCCGGCTGGGCACAGCCCAAAAAGAAAACGTGGGTCCCCCTTCCCATGGGCTCACCACCTGTAGGAGGGTCAAAGGGGTCGTATATAAAGTGAGCTGGGCGGCGGCCAAAGGCGGGGACCTTGGCGGTCCGATCCCCGGCTGCAGAAGCTGGCTCTTGGGACATGGAATGTCACCTCTCTGATTGGAAAGGAGCCCGAGCTGGTGTGTGAGGCAGAAAAGTTCCGACTAGACATAGTCGGACTTGCCTCCACACATAGTTTGGGCTCTGGTACAATTCCTCTGGAGAAGGGCTGGACTCTCTTCCACTCTGGAGTTGCCCACGGTGAGAGGTGTTGAGCAGGTGTGGACATACTTATTGCCCCCCGGCTGGGCGCCTGCACATTGGGGTTCACCCCGGTGAACGAGAGGGTAGCTTCCCTCCGCCTTCGGGTGGGGGGGACAACTCCTGACTGTTGTTTGTGCCTATGCACTGAACAGCAACTCAGAGTACCCACCCTTTTTGGGGTCCTTAGAAGAAGTGCTGGAGAGTGCTCCTTCTGGGGACTCTATCGTTCTACTGCAGGGGTCAACAACACGATGCCCGCGGGCACCAGGTAGCCCGTGAGGACCGCATGAGTCGCCCGCAGGACTGTTCTAAAATTAGCTCAAATAGCGGGCGGCACTTATCAGTGAGCTGCATCTATTTATTTTACAGTCAAACCTCGGGTTTCGAACGTCCTGGTTCTTGAACAAATCGGAATTCTAACAAAAAATTCGAGATTTTTTTGCTTCAGTTGTTTGAGTAGCGCAGATCAAATGCGTAGGTCAGTCCCAACAGATAGCAGCAGGCTCTGCTAAGATCTCCAAAACAATGATGCCTTCAATCACAATACCAACATCGACTGACCCCCATCTTTGTTTTGCAGCGTGTAAATTTTCATGACCTCCCCTGCCAACTCCACTTCAACATTGGCAGATCCAACAGGAGCATCCTGTAGACCAGGGATCACCAACCTTTCTTAAAAGAGCTACTTCCTGGGTACAGATTAAGGCAAAGGGCTACCAGTTTGACACAGACTTCTGAAATAGCCAATTTGTTCAATTTGGCTTTCATTATGTGTCATTATTGTCATTTCCAGTTCACATGTAAGTGTGATTTTAACAAGAATAGCAAAAATACAGTTTTTGACCCCAATCCGTTCCAGAAGGCGGTTCGAGAAGCGAATCGGTCGAACTCCGAATCTATTTTCCCATTACAAATAAAGGAAATTTTTTAAATCCGTTTCAAGACAAAAAACAAAAAAAAAAACGCCTTTTAAAAGCAATTTTTCATTTGCACATATTTGTCCGATCGCGCAGCTGCAGCGCACCGCCGAACGCACAACCGTAACGTGTCGCCCACCACGCAACTGCACCTCGCTGGTCGCATTATTGTGACAGAGCTGTAGCTAAAATTTAGAAAATATTTTTAAAGTCCTGATGTAATTTCCAAAATTTAAGTGGACCTCAGAGCGCAGGAAGCTTCATTTGGTCCAATCGCGCAACCGCAGGGCGCCGGACGCTCACTGTCGCATTGCTTTAAGAGCGTCTTTGTATTTCAGGATGGCTTTACTGCTCCCACTTGCTTTCTTTGGAGGAATGATTAGGGGTTAATACAATCCTCAAAGTAACGAAGATACAATAACAACGGAGTCAGTCGGCATCCGGGCCACGCGGTCGGGTTTTCTCGGGTCCTCCCGGCTCATCTCGTGAGGTTCGACCTCCGAATTTTGTTCGACAATCGAAGCAAAAAAATCTCGAATTTTTTGTTAGAATTTGTTCGAGAACCAGGACGTTCGAAACCCGAGGTTTGACTGTATAATAAATAGATGCAGCTCACTGATAAGTACCGCTATTTGAGCTAATTTTAGAACAGTCCTGCGGGCGACTCATGCGGTCCTCACGGGCAACCTGGTGCCCGCGGACAACGTGTTGGTGACCCCTGTGTTTGACGATAGGATAAAAGCATGATTGAGATTTCATATCGATTTAATTCATTTAGTTCGTATGACTGATTATACAATGTGGTTTGTATTCTCCCAGTTTCGCCCTTTCCTTTGTTATTATACCTGGAGTCAACCTTCAACCTGGCCTTCAGAGTCTTGATGTCACGCCTTAGCCCCAGCTGTTCCACTAAGTGTCGGCCGCCATCGGGGTGCTTCTGGCGCCAGCGGCTTTGCGGCCGCGATTGGACTCTGCTGCCGCGACGCCGGACCCACGGCTGCCATTGGAGTGCCTCCCGGCGTCATCAGACTCACGGCCGCCATCGGGCTCCACCCCAGCGTCGCAGGACCCGCGAACGTCAGCAGACATCCAAGCCAGCTGCGTCGGACCCGCGATCGTCCCTGGCTCCATTCCCACTGCTGCGGCGCGTGATGGCTCTTGCCGCTGCGCACAGCCCCGCCTTCCGAATGCCGCCGATTGCGGTACGAACTTCCAGAGTTGCCGCCGATTGCGGTACAGACTTCCAGAGTTGCCGCAGATTGCGGTTCATGTTAGAGTTGCCGCAGATTGCGTTTATGTCAGAGGTGCCGCCGATTGCGGCGCATGTTAGGGTTGCCGCCCGAGTGCAGTTCATGTTAGGGTTGCCGCCCGAGTGCGGTTCATGTTGGGGTTACCGCCCGAGTGCGGTTCATGTTCGGGTTGCCGCTCGAGTGCGGTTCAGGTTCCCCGGGTTGCCGTTCGAGTGTGGTTCAGGTTCCCCAAGTACCTGCCCGAGTGCGGTTCAGGTTCCCCAAGTACCTGCCCGAGTGCGGTTAAGGTTCCCCAAGTACCCGCCCGAGTGCGGTTCAGGTTCCTCAAGTACCCGCCCGAGTGCGGTTCAGGTTCCCCAAGTACCTGCCCGAGTGCGGTTCAGTTTCCCCAAGTACCTGCCCGAGTGCGGTTCAAGTTCCCAAAGTACCCGCCCGAGTGCGGTTCAGGTTCCTCAAGTACCCGCCCGAGTGCGGTTCAGGTTCCTCAAGTACCCGCCCGAGTGCGGTTCAGGTTCCCCAAGTACCCGCCCGAGTGCGGTTCAGGTTCCCCAAGTACCCGCCCGAGTGCGGTTCAGGTTCCCCAAGTACCCGCCCGAGTGCGGTTCAGGTTCCCCAAGTACCCGCCCGAGTGCGGTTTAGGACCCCAGTGTGTGCCGCCGATTGCGGTGTAGGTTCCCAGTGTGTGCCACCAATTGTAGTTTATGTCCCCAAGTGGCGAAGACCGCGGTTAGGACTTTACCATTGCCAGTGAGGTCGCTTGGATCGTGGCGCTCCCACCCGCCCCCCTTTCGCCATGTGGGGGTTATGTTTTTTTTGGGACGTCGGGAGCCGTCCCTTGTGCGGGAGGGTTCTGTCACGCCTTAGCCCCAGCTGTTCCACTAAGTGTTGGTTTCTTGGTTTCTGTCTGTGTGCTCGCCCCTCCCTTCCTGTGTGCCCATGATGAGTTTGATTATTCTCACCTGCCTCTTGTTACCTGTCGTTTTTATAAGTCCTGTCTGCCCCTCACTCCTGGTCGAATCATTGTTGTGTGTTCATGTCATGATGTCTTTTTGGTTCCTGTTCCTGTCATTGGTAATGTCACCCTGTCTTTTTGTTTCATGTCTTTTTGGTCAGTCTCGTTGTTAGGTTTTGTTACGTCATGTCAGTTGCCGAGTCTGTTATTTTGCGTTCTTCAATAAACCCTGGTCCAAGCTGCACTTGGTCGTCCTGCTCCATTTCCACCCGATCCATGACACTTGATGAGTGAAAGTGGTTGAGCTTACTGTCTTCGGATATTCAACATATTTAGAGGGCAGGATAGTGTTTGTGACTGCAGTAAACAGGCCAGGTTGCATCATGTTAGATTTTTCATTCAAATCAAATCATTCTCCATTTTATCATTTTTATTTCAACTTCAGACTCAACAAATTACTTTATAATCACAAAATAATGATCCATAGTCTTTTTGATTCATGATTCATAGTCTTCGGCGGGCCACTTATGATTAATTTTATGACACAATGCTTGGGGCCAGTTTAAATTTAGACGCGAGCCGCATTTGGCCCGCGGGCCGGTATTTGGTCCATATATAAGGCGCACAATTTATTTCGATATGCGATAGTCTAGTATGTTAATTTTTTTTAATGGTTTGAACTTGGGTTTACTATTGCATTGATTTAAAATTTTAAGTAAATCAACTCCATTTTATATTTCATGGTACTCAATGTAGTTACGTAGCATCTACTTCATTTTTTCAGTTACATTTACTTAGTTCATGATACTAATATAAATGATTTAATAGTTTTCAGGTCTGCTCAATATTTTTGAGTGCAAATTGTTACACAGATTAAAATAAGTAGAGCACGGTTACATTTTTTACAGCGTACAGGAATCTTCAGTAAAGGACAGTGAAATTTTAACTACAGCACAGACTCCTGGTTATTGCATTAGAGTTTAACTTGTTGGATAGCGTCAGTTGTTACACTGCTATGAGGACAACACAGTTTTTATTTTTACCCAACTAGTGATACAAAAAAAGAGCAAGAGCTTGCAAGCGAGTTAAATGGGACTGTGTGTGACGTCAACTGTCTGGTTCACAAGTTAGTTGCCATAACAACGGAAGGAGCACAGGCTACAGCGGTCATGCGTGCCGGATGTATTGCAGTTTTCAGCAAAGGCGAGACGGCAAAGCGCCACTTTTATGGCCCCGTGGCAAGAAGCAGCATCTTGTTTTGCAAAGATCAAAATAAGGTCGCGCGCGCAACTGCTTGGTTGAGGACATTGCCTTCATGTGTTTGCCTACTTTTGTTGCACCCAAATGGGGCTACCTGCTTCTCTCGTATGTTGTCTGTCAGGTTGCCAAAATGTATTTTATTTTTCCCTCAACATAAAATCCTCTTTCCAGAATAAAGGAGTGTCTCTTTGTGAGATGTCTGGTGCACCGCCACCAAGACTTGAGCCTGACTTTGGTGAGCAGGCGGCCTGAGTGTGAGTGAAGGCAAAGACATTCACAGTGACATGCCTTCCTGTTCTTGCGGCTCTGCCATGGGACCGTGTGTGTGTGTGTGTGTGTGTGTGTGTGTGTGTGTGTGTGTGTGTGTGTGCGTGTGCGTGTGCGTGTGTGTGTGCGTGCATGTGTGTGCGTGCATGTGTGTGTGCATGTGCGTATGTGCACACGTGTGTGTGTGTGAGCGCGTGTGGCCTGCTTTTTTAAGCGATGCAATAACAGCTCATGTTTCATCTGTGACTAAATCCTTAAAAGGCGTAGCACTAAAGATAACTCATGCCCCCCCGCCCCCCCTCCAAGTGGCTAACCGCACAGAACTGCATTAGCCTTAGAATGAAAAAAATAAAAACTACTGTCAAATGATTCCAACACAACTGGTTGCAATGCCACATTTTGATCAAAAGCATAAGAATAGAAAATAAAAATTTGTCGAAAGCATTAAAATAACGGTAGTCTGAATAACCCTAATAACAACAATAATAATTCTACATTCAAACAACATTACCATTAAGGTCATCAGAGATTCAGTATAAGTCAAAAGAGACTCCCAGAGCACGGACAATTAATGATGACAATTCCAATTCTGACATCCGGGCGGACCAGGTGTGACAAGATGAGGAAGTCACCTTTCTAATAGATGCCACATGATATTGATGCTTCCAACCTGGCAGACACGGGAAATCAATCACCACCGGACATGACTTTCTTCTGACAAATCGGCCTAATGGCCTCCAACATATACCTGACAAAGATACAGTTGCTATTAATTATTTAGTCATGTGCACTCTGACGATGATATTCTCAGGACGTGCCGCAAAAGGCCCGAGCGGTCTCACCTTATGAGAGGCTTTGCGTGCGATATTTCTGCAGGAAGACTTGAATGTTTCGATTATGCATGACAACGGTTACATTTAGAAAGGAGCCAGGCACGGTTTCATCAGTGTGTGAACTTCCTTGCTACCACCATTGCATCGTCACTGAAGCAAGAACCTACATTGCACATTTATCCATTTTTAATTGTACAGTTGTCTCTGCGGTGTGGAACAAAGAGCACGGTGGCGGTTAATCCGGCTGTTACCAGACAACAGCTGGCCTGCAGCCACCAGGCTTTCACAAGACTTAAATCCCCTTTTTCAATCTGCACAGAGGGGAGGCGAGTGAGTGGCTTGGGAGGAAATAGCGAGGAGGGAAAGAGGAAGGAAATGTGATGCATTTAATGCATTCAGGGAAAAAAGTGGAAATTGTGAGTGCCAATAAAAAAACAAATTAAACAGCTTCCACTGTTGGAATGGGAAGATTCCTCAATAATAAGTCATACGAATGATGTGCAGTCTTGGGTTGTTTTGCAAAAAACAACCCAAAGTTGGGTCAAATTGTTCCAATTTTTACCCCAACACGTTTATGTTTTTTTTTAGTAGGCTAAATTTGCTGAATAGTTAAACTGCAAAAAAAAAAAAAAAAGAAAGAAAACGATCTGATGAAATAATTTCCGTGCACATCAATGAATTTGTGAAATGGAGGCTAAATAATTAGAAAATGTGCTATGAAAAATTAATAATGGACACATTTCGAATATATGCAATATTGAATTTAATAAAAAATCTGGGGAGAAAAGTATGCCATTTATGACAGCCTTTCTTTGTGAACGGCCATCAAAACAGAAAAAATGTCAGCATGCAATTATACAATTGAAATTACAAATGAAATTGACAACTTGAATGTCACCATTTAGACAGATGTCGGGCGTGCAAAGAAGACAGTTATTATTATCGCCCCCCCGCCCCCCCCCCCCCCACACACACACACTGCCCCCTACATTCAGTGAACATAGCAGGAACGTCTAAGTGGGTCACGTGAGTTGCTGAGCTAAAAAATGCAGTGACGTGTGAGAGTTCCGTCAGTGTGGCGGCGTCTGACATCGCTCCCACCCGGGACATCCGCTGCTCGACTGTGGTCGCTCCAAGAGAGACAAGCTAGGATGCGGACGATGAACGAAACACTCCGCGCGGGCTTGAGGGAGAACATTTTGTTTTCCCACAACCGCGACAAGACTCGTTGGATTGCATTGTGAGCGCAAAGCGCGCAGCTTTCCTCTGTCTCTATCTGCGTGCGTGCGTGCGTGCGTGCGTGCAGCAGCAGCCAGGCGAGAATCGCCCACCGCGCCCGCGCCTTCTTCTCGCTGCACGGCCAGCCTCCGACTCGTGTGCAAGCTGCTGCGATGTTTTTGAGAAAGAGCAACTTGGATGAGAGCGCTCGACGGCGGTGAGGATCGGGAAGGGAAGCTGCGGTGTTTACCGGGGAGAGAGGAGAGGAGGAGTTGTAGCAAGGGGGAGCTCGGGGGAAAAAAAAACGCAGGCTTGGAGACTGTGGAGATGGCTGTGAGCGAGGACGGAACGCGAGCAATGTGTCGGTGCAATTAGCGGACTACAGAAGGCCTTGATTTCATTCAGTCCGGTGATGTGGACTAAAATCAGCGGGCGACGACTCCGCTGCTAGCCGACTGCAACATGAGGAAGAGGAGGTACGCAGCGCTGCACATCTCGTGAGTCCTCCACTTCCTCATCATTTATTTAGCCGTCCCCACCCACTTCTCTTCCCGCTGACTGTCACACTCAGCCTGCCTGCATCATCCCTGAGCCTGCACGGGCGCTCTGCCCATCAAGCCATTCTACGTGCATCCCAAAAGTAGCCCAGGCAGGACCAGGTGAGCGCTTTGCATTTTCTTAACCCAGGCAAGCGTGTCAGTTGTTTGAATTCAAGGAGAGCGGGAAGCCAGTTCTTGGCAGTTCCATCACCATCTTCAAATGTATTCTGTATTAATTTGCAAATGATCAAGCTCAGAAAAAACGTTCTTGGACCTGCCAAGAGGAAAGGCCAGGGAGTTTCCGATGCAGTCTGAGGCACTTGGCAAGGAATGGTGTATGCGAATGGCTGCCAACAGCTGAGGTGGATCATAAAAAGGAAGTAAAAACTGACTTCAATTGATTTCATGCACGAAGTTGGGCCTTTTCAACACCCATCTGCCCATCAAGAGTAAATTTGTGTAGTTATGAGTCACGTCAGACAATCCGGCAGGAGTCAATCTGCATAGATTTTGGCCTCATGGTGACATTACAATCAAACTCATTTACAGAAAGGGGGGCCTCATTTAGGATGCGGCCAACATGAGACATTTTGAGGTTACAGGCTCGAATTGCAAAAACAAAACAATGATAATAACAAAAAAGAACAGCAGACCAGCTGGTGAGAAGCCTAAATATTGTACATGATGTGAATGATCCCGAGGTCCGCCAAACAGCCCCACTCAGTACCTAGAAGAACACCCCAAAACACACAAAAAGCCTCCACGGGGTCTACAAACGGGTGTAAGGTCAGTTTAGTTCAACACGAGGAGCCAGATTTGGACCGAGATGCAGACATGACACAAAAGTTGAAAAGTAAACGGAACATGACTGTCATGTGCGGAATGGAGCAGGGCGACCAAATGCAACTTGGACCAGGGTTTATTGAAATGAAAAGGGTGGTGGAGGAGAGGATGAGGGGAACAAACAGGTAGGAGAACACGGCAGGACTAACAGGGAGGCAAACAGGCAGGAACAAGCAGGTAAAGAGGAACTAACAGGAAAAGAGGAATAAACGGGGAAAGAGGAACAAACAGGGAAGGACTAACAGGATGATCTGACAGGGAGTGACACGCAGACAGGACTTAAATACAAGACAGGTAACGATGAGCAAATGACAGCGATTACAATGATTATGAGTAGACAGGCGGGGAGGGGCGAGTGCACAGATGAGGAAACGGCGAGGAGCGGATACGTGATAGTGACAGAGAGCAGGGTTGGATACGGAAGAAAACTGCACATTCGACTTGGAAGAAAGCTCGAAGTACGGACAACTTGTCACTGAGCTTAGAAACTGTGAGACACAAGCCGAGAAAAACAATCAAATCAACAAGAGGAAATTATTTTGACCTTTTTCTGTTAAACTGGGGATAAGTGGGGCAATGACGCAGCAGAGCCAGCAGAGGGTGCGCCACTTTGCATTTGTAACGAATGGCAGGAGTGAGTTACTCCTCAGAGCCCTCAAGAGGGATGCTGGCCACTGAGGCGGTGGCGCAGGTCTTCAGCTCAGCTGTCTGCGTATTCGACCTCCAAGCCATCGAAGCGGTGGTCCGAGTAGATGTTGCTTGGATAGTGCAGGAATGGTCACCTTTGGACATTGTCTAAACTAGAATTTAATGTGTAACTACAGTAGGCCGAGGCTGTACTGAGAGCTAATCACCGCGCCTTACGTCTCTCGTGAATTACCTCCGATTATCGCGATTGTATGCAGTTTGTTGCACAGCGGTAAGTTACAGATGGGAGTTGGACGCTGCTGATATTGACCGTGGGCGTGTTGCTGTGACCGTGTGCGTCTTTGACAATGATTACACTTTGCAACCAAAACTGAACCACGTCTTCCCTCCTGTGTTCTGACCGACACCCGGGGGCGAAAAGAGCATAACCCTACGAGCCAACCCCCTTTAGTCCTCAGGCTCCCCAACACTCAGAGTGAGGTGAAGGCAACTCCACTGTGAGAGAGACGTTTTCAAATTAAAAGCAAACATTGCTAGTAACATTTTAAGGCATTGATGAATTGCTTTCGTTTATACCGTAATTTGCGGACTATAAGTCGCGTTTTTTTCCATAGTTTGGGTGGGGGGGCGACTTATACTCAGGAGCGACTTATGTTTTTTTTCCACAAATTTTTACTTGATCATTAAGACATCACTTAATTACAAGTATAGTTGACCACTTCCCATGTTATTTTTAGTATAGTTGATCACTTCACATGCTTTTATATCTTTATCTTGATCATATTCAAAACATAAAAAATAGAGAAAACATCAAATAAAGCAATTAACACTTTAAAGCACCATATCCAAGTCCACTGTCTGCTGTATGTACACTTGCTCCATTTTTGCTCCTCTTATATTTATTATTATTTATTATTATTTGTTTATTTATCATTTATTCAACACTCTTATTTATTCATTGTTTGTGCCTTCTTGGGTTTTTTTGTGTTGCTTGTATGCATATGTGTACTATCTCACCAAGGGATAGTGGGAACGTAATTTCAATCTTGTGTGTCTTGGTATATGAAAAAAAAAAATCAACAATAAAGCAGACTTTGACTTTGATAAAACAACCAAATAAACAAAACAAAAAACTACATCTGAAAAAAATTATATTTTCAGACGAAACTGGATGAGGGCGCTCTAAATTTCACTGTTGGCCGTGACTCATCAACTGGGTGGGCTTAAGAAAAATGGCACCAAAAAGAAACTCATATTTTGCAGGTCACAAACTTCAAGTTGTAAAATATGCAGCTGAAAACAGTAATCGAGCAGCAGAAATAAAGTTTGGAGAACCGTGATGTACCAATGGATTACTATTTCAAGTGACGTCAGTGGCGTTACATAAAGGACAAAAGTACCCACGTAAGGACTACCGGCATCATTAGCGGTGATCATTTTTAAGTGACACGGAGGACAAAGAGTTGGAAGGAATTAAGGATTTGGAGTGACATAGAAGGTTTGAAAAACTATTATGGCTTTTACGCACGCCCGGTCCTACTCTACTGAGTCGGGGGCCGGCGCTCAGCCGAGTGGCTGTCCGTGAACGGTGCATGGGGCTCGGACATGGCCATTACGCACGCCCGGTCCTATGCCATGGAGCTCTCGTGTCTGGAAGTCCACGCCGCCATACGCTTGTAAGTTTGTTTTGTTTAATGAAGAGCCGTTTACCAAACCCACGTCTATCCTTGTACTTTGTTAACGCTACAATATAGTTATATACTAGATCTGTGGAATAAAGACGAGGCTGACGTCAGGGCGCACGCACGGCGATGTTGACAAAGGACGAGGAATTTGATCGATGGATTTAATAGATTTAAAGTGCACGGATGGTTTGATAATATTATTGGCTTATATTATAGTTATTTGAAATATAGTTTATCGATAAATGAGCCTGTGGAATATTTTGAAGTGCAAGCGCCCTCAGCCGCGCGCACCCATTGTTGACAAAGAACGATCGATCGATTTAATGAATTGGAGTGACACCGATGGTTTTATAAACATGTTATTATTCATGTAATAGTTGTCCTTAATCACTCTATATTCAAGATTCAAGAGTTTTTTATTCGCCATGTTTGAGCGTGCCAAACAAGGAATTTGACTTCGGTAAATCACAGCCTCTGTTCAACATTTAGGTGACTAACAACAACACTCAGGACATGTGAAGAACGAAAGATATTCTCAAACACCCCCTGATCTTAAACTCCCAAGAGGGCAAGGAAAAACTCAAAACTCCAGCTAGGGGAAATGAGAAACCTTGAGAAGAGACCACAGATGGGAGGGTCCCTCTTCTAGGATGACCAGGCTGCAATGGATGCAGAGAGGACACATAGTACAAACAGTGTAGACAAAAAAGGTGTGGCAAGCGGGATGTTATTGCACAGTAATGACTCTGAGACTCTAAGAGTGGTGTGAGTTCATCAGAGCGACAGCCTGGGGGAAGAAGCTGTCTCTGTGTCTGCTGGTTTTAGTGTACAGAGCTCTATAACGGCGTCCGGAGGGGAGTAGTTCAAACAGGCTGCAACCTGGGTGCGAAGGGTCTGTTGAGATGTTACTTGCACGTTTCCTGGTCCTGGACAGGTACAAGTCTTGGATAGATGGGAGGTTGATTCCAATTACCTTTTCTGCAGTCCTTATTGTCCGTTGCAGTCTGTGCTTGTCTTGTTTGGAGGCCGATCCAAACCAGACAGTGATGGAGGTGCAGAGGACAGACTGGATGATGGCAGTGTAGAAGGTCTTCAGCAGCTCCCGTGGCAGGTTGAACTTCTTGAGCTGTCTCAGGAAGTACAGCCTCTGCTGGGCCTTCTTCCGGACAGAGTCTATGTGGCCGGTCAATTTCAGGTCCCGAGAGATTGTGGTTCCAAGGAACTTGAAGGTGTCTGATGAGAGAATAGTATTACTGCGGATAGTGAGGGGTGAAAGTGGTGAAGGGCCTCGCCTGAAGTCCACTGTCATCGCCACGGTCTTGAGCGGGTTCAGGTCCAGGTGGTTTTGGCTGCACCAGTGGACCAGCCGCTCCACCTCCTGTCTGTACGCAGTCTCATCACCGTTCTGGATCAGTCCGATGAGAGTGGTGTCGTCTGCATACTTCAGGAGCTTCACGGAAGAGTCACTTGCGGAGAAATCGTTGGTGTAGAGGGAGAAGAGCAGTGGGGAGAGGACGCATCCCTGAGGGGCTCCAGTGTTGGTGGTCAGGGTGTCAGATGTGATGCTCCCCAGCCTCACACGCTGTCTCCTGTTGGTCAGGAAGCTGGTGATCCACTGACAGGTGGAGGCAGGCACCGCAAGCTGGATGAGCTTCTGTTGGAGGATGTCAGGAGCGATGGTGTTGAACGCCGAGCTGAAGTCCACAAACAGGATCCTGGCGTACTTTCCTGGGGTGTCCAGGTGTTGCAGGATGTAGTGCAGTCCCATGTTGACCGCATCATCCACCGACCTGTTTGCCCGGGAGGCAAACTGGAGGGGGTCCAGCAGGGGGCCCGTGACATCCTTCAGGTGGTTCAGTACTAACCTCTCGAAAGATTTCATGACCACAGATGTTAGTGCAACAGGTCTATAGTCATTCATACCTGTGATGGCGGGCTTCTTGGCCACTGGAACGATGGTGGAGCTCTTGAAGCACGAGGGCACCTCACACAGCTCCAGGGAACGGTTGAAGATCCGTGCAAAGGTGGGCGCCAGCTGCTCAGCGCAGACTTTCAAGCAGGAAGGTGACACGCCGTCTGGGCCCGGTGCCTTCCTGATCTTTTGTCTCCGGAACATCTGGCGCACTTCCTCCTCGCGAATCTGGAGTGCGGGCGCGGCCTCTGCAAGAGAGAGAGTCGGTGACCACGGTGATGGAGGTGTGGACAGAGCAGTTGTGGGGGGAGGTGAGTATGTGGATTGTGTGGATTGTGCTGCAGGAGGTCCCGTTGTGTGGGAGGACCGATCAAACCTGCAGTAGAACCTGTTTAGCTGGTCAGCGAGCCTTGGGCTCTCCACAGGACGGGGGGTTCGTTTCTTGAAGCCCGTGATGCTCTGCAGGCCTTTCCACACTGTTGAGGGATCAGGATTGGCAGAGAGGTGTCTCTCCAGGCTCTCCCCGTAACACCTCCTGGCTTTCCTGACCTCTCGGTTCAGTGTGTTTCTGGTCTGCTTGAACAGGTCCCGGTCGCCGCTCCTGTAGGCCTCCTCCTTGACTTTGCGCAGCCTCCTAAGGTTCGGTGTAAACCAAGGTTTGTCGTTGTTGTACGTGCAGAAAGTCTTAGTCTGCACACACAGATCCTCACAAAAACTAATGTATGATGTGACAGTGTCAGTGAGTTCATGCAAGTCTGAATTTGCAGCTTCAAAAACACTCCAATCGGTGCAGTCAAAGCAGGCTTGGAGGTCCTGCCTTGACTCCACTGTCCACTTCCTGACAGTCCTCACCACAGGCTTAGAAGTTTTTAGTTTCTGTCTGTAGGCAGGGATCAGATGAACTAGACAGTGGTCCGAGAGTCCTAAAGCTGCACGAGCCACAGAGTGGTATGCATCCTTAATTACGGTGTAGCAGTGGTCCAGTGTCTGTGCCCCTCTGGTGGGACACGTTATGTGCTGTCTGTATCTGGGGAGTTCGTGTGCGAGGTTCGCCCTGTTAAGATCACCCAGAACAATGATTAGTGAATTTGGTAGAAGTTTCTCCATGTCTGTCACCTGGTCAGCCAGCATCTGCGTGGCTTCACTCGCACGTGCGTGTGGTGGGATGTAAACAGCCGCCATGACGATCGAGGAGAACTCCCGTGGTGAATAGAACGGCCGGCAGTTTATGAAAAGTGTTTCTAGGAGAGGGCTGCAAAACTCTTTCAACACCATGACGTCGGTACACCAACGTTCATTAATGTAGAAACAGAGACCACCTCCCTTTGATTTTCCGGAGAGCTCCGCGCTGCGATCTGCACGCGTTAGCCGAAACCCAGCTAACTCCATGGCGTGGTGGGGGGTTCGTTCGCTAAGCCACGTCTCAACAAAACACAAGTCCGTGTTCCTTGAAGTGAGGAGCAGCAGTTCGTCCATCTTGTTCGCCAGGGAGCGGACATTCGCCAGATGAATTGACGGTAGGGCAGAACGGAACCCTCTCTGCCTCAGATTTACGAGGGCTCCCGCTCGTTTTCCGCGTCGCCGCCGTCGCGCTAGCTTGTATAGCACCGCCGCTCCGGCTAAAATCTCCGACAAACAGTCTGAGTCAGAGAGAACAGGAGAGAAAATACCAGAAGAAGACTGACCGATGTTTAACAGTGCTTCTCTAGTAAAAGTGATCCGGGATGGACAGCAGAAGACACAGAAAACACACAAAATAAGACAAAGAAACAGAGAGCGACTCACCGTGGCAGCCATCCGCGGCGCCATCAGAATATGTTACATCAGGCCCGTTCTCAGCTCTTTGTTGTGTTTGTCACGTTAGCATATATCGTTTAGCCCAGGGGTGGGCAAACGTTTTGACTTGCGGGCCGAATTGGGTTCTAAATTTTGACCGGGGGGCCGAACCAGGAGCAGATGGATGTAGTGTTTGTGTGAAGTAATATAAACGACCTGTAAAGGTCATTGCATAAAAGGTTTTGGCCTTTAGTAGGTAGTAACGCATGGATATTCAAAAATGGTTTTTTGAAAACAAATGCATTTATTAACAGCATTAAAAAAAAAAAAAACATCCCTAAAAAACTGCTATCAGTGATTCTCATAAAATACGACACTGTTATTATGAATAACAGTCTCCATCACTTCAGTGCCTGCAGGTCAGATTAATGAAAGATGTTTATCTTATAAGATCACATCAAACGGCAAACATTCTGACCAAATATATCATCTTGAAGAATCGGTGAAAGCATACATCCAAATAAAGTAATCAAAACGGCAACACGGTGAGGGGTATCCGAAAATCAGTGTTTTAACTCACAAACACCTGGTAACAGAGGTGAGGAAACGGGAAACACTTCCTTAAAGTAAGCCTTAAGAACTTTACAGGTTAAGATTAGTCACAAACAGGTGCTGCATCAATGTCCTTGAAAATCCTGCATTGTTTGAAAATGAGAATGGTCGCTAGTTTCAATCCTTGCTATTTGTACAGATCATATTCAAAATGCATTTTTTTACAACAAACTTGAAAGCCTCCCCTTCATTTTCAGTGGGAACAGTGTTGTTGGTCTCCCTTTTTTTGCTAGTGTGTCATAGTCTGGAGTAAAATTTGTTGTGGCAATTCTTAGGAGAGATCCGAGGTGTTGGTCCGTTTACCTAGATCTGTGACGGGTTGATGTTGATGTTCATGTGGCTGAACGTCACGTCGCGTACGTCGAGCCAAATTGGCCACTTTTTAAACACTCGGCACTCAGTGTCCACCTTGCTTTTCCTTGGGCGACTCATTTTAATGGAAGGATTCCAGGGGAAGGTTTGTGGGTGGCTTTAGCGTAAAATTGTATCCGAAAGCTCGGCGCGCAAATTACAAGAATGCTGTCGTCACAGCCCACGCTCTAAATTCGGTACTGATACAAATAGAGCGCGAGTGCGCCATTTCCGTACTACTGAGTACGTACACGCACTTGTAAGTGTGCACCGAGCTTTCTGACACGGCTTCCGGTAGTAAATGCGCAGGCGAGTGGTTCCCCATCTACTGGGGAGACGCAGTCATTGCAGGCAAAATTACAGAGAAAAAAAAAAAGTTTAATAATACAATTTATTTAGGGTTGGCGGGCCGGATTAAACGGTCCCGTGGGCCGGATGTGACCCGCGGGCCGTAGTTTGCCCATACCTGGTTTAGCCTGTTGTTGCTATTTAATGAATTGGAGTGACACCGATGGTTTTATAAACATGTTATTCACGTAATAGTTGTCCTTAATCAGTCTTTATGTTACGTCAGGCCCGTTCTCAGCTCTTTGTTGTGTTTGTCACGTTAGCATACCTATCGTTTAGTCCAGGTATGGGCAAACTACACCCCGCGGGCCACATCCGGCCCACGGGACCGTTTAATCCGGCCCGCCAACCCTAAATAAATTGTATTATTAAACTTTTTTTTTCTCTGTAATTTTGCCTGCAATGACTGCGTCTCCCCAGTAGATGGGGAACCACTCGCCTGTCCATTTACTACCGGAAGCCGTGTCAGAAAGCTCGGTGCACACTTACAAGTGCGTGTACGTACTCAGTAGTACGGAAATGGCGCACTCGCGCTCTATTAGCCTGTTGTTGCTATTTAATGAATTGGAGTGACACCGATGGTTTTATAAACGTGTTATTCATGTAATAGTTGTCCTTAATCACTCTATATGTTACGTCAGGCCCGTTCTCAGCTCTTTGTTTGTGTTTGTCACGTTAGCATACCTATCGTTTAGCTTGTTGTTGCTATCGTTTAGCCTGTTGTTGCTTGTTCATGACTGTTTTTGGTGTGGGATTTTGTCGAATAAATTGCCCCCCAAAATGCGACTTATACTCCGGAGCGACTTATATGTTTTTTTCACTTTTTGGGGCATTTTATGGCTGGTGCGACTTATACTCCGGAGCGGCTTATAGTCTGGAAAATACGGTAGTCCTTGAGTTGATCAAATCCCCCAAAAGAACGGTGAAATTTAGATTTCTGCTCATAGTTGCACATCCCGGGTGGCCTCATTTTGACAGGTAGGCAGTGTTGATAAGCTTAAGGTGACTGGCAGGAAAAGATCATAATCGCCACACAGACTGCCGCAGGCTGCCGCAGGCTTTGGCTCCACCGCCCGCCGGACCCTGAAAACTCGTTTCGACGGATGGATTTCCTCCGCGGAAGTCGCGACTCGACACGGAGCTAATGACATTGGTTGGCCCGAGTGCCTTCCTCCCTGGAGCATTAGTCTGTGTCATATTGAGCAAAGCTGTGATTTATACGTACCGTAATTTTCGGACTATAAGTCGCGTTATTTTTTTTTTTCATAGTTTGGGTGGGTGGGCGACTTATAATGAGGAGCGACTTATATGTGAATTTTTTCAAAAGTAAAAAAAAAAAAAAGTGAAACCGTGATAAACGAACCACGATGTAGCAAGGGATTACTGTAATTTGAATTTCAAGTGACGTCAGCAGTGCGGCGTGGCGCAGCGGTTGTTTACAAAAAGGACAAAGATTGATCACAGGATGACGAAGATGACAAGGGCCCCACGTACGACTGGCATCATTAGCGGCTTTGTTTCTAAGTGACACGGAGGACGAAGAGTTTGAAGTATTTAAGGATTTAGAGTGACACAGAACGTTTGAAAAACTATTATGGCTTTTACGCACGCCCGTTCCTACTCTACGGAGCTCTCTTTCACCTCCGTGGATAGAAATCGGGGGCCGGCGCTCGGCCGGGTGGCTGTCCGGGGATGGTGGATGGAGCTCGGTCATGGCTTTTACCCACGCCCGGTCATATTCTATGGATCTCTCTTCCACCTCCGTGGCTGGAAGTCCATGCCGCCAAACGCCTGGAAGTATGTTTTGTTAAATAAAGAGCCGTTTACCAACCCCACGTCTTTCCTTGTACTTTGTTAACGCTACAATATAGTTATATACTAGATCTGTGGAATAAAGACGAGGCTGATGTCAGGGCGCACGCGCTGCATTGTTGACAAAGGACGAGGAATTTGATCGATAGATTTAATGATTTAGAGTGCACAGATGGTTTGATAATATTATTGCTTATATAATCGTTATTTGATATCTAATTTATATATCGTTATATGGGCCTGTGGAATATTTTGAAGTGCAAGCGCCGTCAGCGGCGCGCACCCATTGTTGACAAAGGACGGGATCGATGGATTTAATGAATTGGAGTGACACAGATTCACGATTCAAGATTCAAGAGTTTTTATTCGCCATGTTTGAGCGTGCCAAACAAGGAATTTGACTTCGGTAAATCACAGCCTCTGTTCAACATTTAGGTGACTAACAACAACACTCAGGACATGTGAAAAATGGCGGATATTCTCAAACATCCCCTGATCTTAAACTCCCAAGAGGGCAAGGAAAAACTCAAAACTCCAGCTAGGGGAAATGAGAAACCTTGAGAAGAGACCACAGATGGGAGGGTCCCTCTTCTAGCATCCTAGACTGGCTGCAATGGATGCAGAGAGGACACATAGTACAAACAGTGTTCAAAAAAGGTGTGGAGAGCAGGATGTTATTGCACAGTAATGACTCTGAGACTCTAAGAGTGGTGTGAGTTCATCAGAGCGACAGCCTGGGGGAAGAAGCTGTCTCTGTGTCTGCTGGTTTTAGTGTACAGAGCTCTATAACGCCGTCCGGAGGGGAGTAGTTCAAACAGACTGCAACCTGGATGAGAAGGGTCTGTAGAGATGTTACTTGCACGTTTCCTGGTCCTGGACAGGTACAAGTCTTGGATAGATGGGAGGTTGATTCCAATGATCTTTTCTGCAGTCCTTATTGTCCGTTGCAGTCTGTGTTTGTCTTGTTTGGACCAGACAGTGATGGCGGTGCAGAGGACAGACTGGATGATGGCAGTTTAGAAGGTCTTCAGCAGCTCCCGCGGCAGGTTGAACTTCTTGAGCTGTCTCAGGAAGTACAGCCTCTGCTGGGCCTTCTTCCGGACAGAGTCTATGTGGCCGGTCCATTTTAGGTCCCGAGAGATTGTGGTTCCCAGGAACTTGAAGGTGTTTGTGGAGAGAATAGTATTACTGCGGATAGTGAGGGGTGAAAGTGGTGAAGGACCTCGCCTGAAGTCCACTGTCATCTCCACGGTCTTGAGCGGGTTCAGCTCCAGGTGGTTTTGGCTGCACCAGTGGACCAGCCGTCTGTACGCAGTCTCATCACCGTTCTGGATCAGTCCAATGAGAGTGATGTCGTCTGCATACTTCAGGAGCTTCACAGGAGAGTCACCTGCGGAGAAATTGTTGATGTAGAGAGAGAAGTGCAGTGGGGAGAGTACGCACCCCTGAGGGGCTCCAGTATTGGTGGTCCGGGTGTCAGATGTGATGCTCCCCAGCCTCACACGCTGTCTCCTGCTGGTCAGGAAGCTGGTGATCCACTGACAAGTGGAGGCAGGCACCGCGAGCTGGATGAGCTTCTGTTGGAGGATGTCAGGAGCGATGGTGTTGAACGCCGAGCTGAAGTCCACAAACAGGATCCTGGCGTACGTTCCTGGGGTGTCCAGGTGTTGCATGATGTAGTGCAGTCCCATGTTGACCGCATCATCCACCGACCTGTTTGCCCGATAGGCAAACTGGAGGGGGTCAAGCAGGGGGCCCGTGACATCCTTCAGGTGGTTCAGCACTAACCTCTCGAAAGATTTCATGACCACAGATGTCAGTGCGACAGGTCACTCATTATAGTCATATAGTCACTATAGTCATTCAAACCTGTGATGGCGGGCTTCTTGGCCACTGGAACGATGGTGGAGCTCTTGAAGCATGAGGGCACCTCACACAGCTCCAGGGAACGATTGAAGATCCGTGCAGATGGTTTTATAAACGTGTTATTTATGTAATATATATTTTTTAATAACTCTGAATGTTACGTCAGGCCCGTTCTCAGCTCTTCATTTGTGTTTATGTCACGTTAGCATACCTATCGTTTAGCCCAGGGGTCGGCAACCTTTTTTACTCAAAGAGCCATTTGGGACCGACCCCCAATGAAAAGAAAGCACCCGGAGCCACAACCCATTTTGACATCATTATATATATTATGCTTGCATATATTATGCTATGTACAAAAAACTATTGCATTTATGAAAATGAAATCAACGAACTGCTGCAGAGAACACAGAATTTTATTTCTCCATGTAACAAAAAGCATTTTACACTTGGTTGATGCTTAATTTCATATAAAATACCCAGTGTCTATTTGAGTCCTCGTATTTAAGAAATACAAATCCAAACTTACCCAACCCACTAAAAGAAAAATGCAAACAGCCTGCAGTCACCTCCCATTTATGAGATAAAAATCCAAACTTATCCAAATATTATCCACCAGCACTGAACGAACAATGCAAACGAAAAAAATGCGCAATCTGCTTCTGTCCCATCGCGTGTACTGGAGTGTGCAGCCAGTTGTCCTCCTGAATAAAAAAAAAAAAAGGACTACTTCACTCAATATATAGTTATGTATTGATGTCACTTTTATATTTCACATACACGCATGCACACACGTATGCACGCACACACGCGTGAGGGACGGCAGGAATTCGAATGTCGCACATCGGCGGATTTGGCGCATATTTTGGGCGGTAAAAATATTAAAAACGTTTAATTTTAATGTTACAAGTTTACCATAATCTTCAAATTCAGAATAATATTTTAAAATGAACAAACTAAAATAAAATTTAATTTTTATAAAATACTCATCATATTCCAAAGTCACAGGGAGCCACAACAGAAGGATGAAAGAGCCACATGTGGCTCCTGAGCCATGGGTTGCCGACCTGTTATTGCTCGTTCATGTCTGTTCTTGGTGTTGGATTTTGTCGAATAAATCCCCCCCCCAATGCGACTTATACTCTGGAGCGACTTATATGGTTTTTTTTCACGTTATTGTGCATTTTATGGGTAATGCGACCTATATCCCGAAGCGACTTTTAGTCAGAAAATTACGGCATCGAGATTTAATGACGTGCACGGATAATCGTATCATCGTCATGTGGGGCAAACGCAACGGCAATTCTCCCAACAGTATTTTGCAATTGTCCTGTTCTCTCTCCTCACTGAGCCACTTCCTACGAGTCTTGTTGTGATCTCCGCCCCGGTCCAATCAAAGCTGTTACAACACTGCCTTTTCTCCCTTTTAAAATGTTTAATTGTATTATCCCAGAGAGCCGTTTGCAATAATAGCCCGCAATTTGGTGTTTTATGGGAATGAAATTAGACTGAGAATTGCAAGAGGAGTGTCAAAGTAAGAAGGGAAAAAAAATCTAATTCGCTCCACAAGCAAAATTGGACAAGTGACATGCAATTCGGCACGAGTGAAAATGAAGTGCTCCCCATTTGATTTTTATTGTTGTTTTTGTTTCAGATTAGAGGAAGGGAGCCCTCTCATATCCTGAAGGGAGCAAGACATAGAACTCGCTTATCTCCAAAGAGAAACTGCTCAAGTCTCCAGTTGCCTTCTTAGTGCCACACTTGACCTCAGCGACGCGACCTTCCAAAGACTCCAACCACGTCATCTGCCAGCTCAAGCAACTTTGACTTTTTGGGCAACCAACCACATGTTTGAGGCGACTCAATGTGAGCGCCTCTGCCCGTTCCTGCAAGGCCGACCTTCACCATGCAGTGGCGACGGCGACATTGCTGTCCCCTCAAGATGACGTGGACGGCCAAGCGCTCGCTATTCCGGACTCATGTGGCGGGCCTCCTCTCACTGGCGCTGCTCTTCACCCTCTTCTCCTTTTTCAGTCGCCAGGACTGGCTGCCCGGCCGTAGCGGGCCACGGGAAAACCCGTTGGCCTACACCGTCAGGGGTTTCCGCAACGCCAGGGGGGAGGCCAACCAGAGCAGCTCCCTCAAAAGCCTTTGGCGGGAGGCGGGTGTCGTCGCGCCCAAGCCCCCTCCGCTCAATCTCAGTTCTCAGCCCGCAGAAGGGTTGGCCGGGGAGGCGGGAGGAGGACTCGGTGGAGGCGGGGCAGCTCGCGTGGCCGTCATGGGACTGGGAGACTCCATGAGCACCAACAACAGTTTACAGAAGGAGATGGACGTGGGAGGGAAGCTGAGCGCTCAGCCCTACCGTTACATCCTCAACCAGCCTTTCAAGTGCAGCGACAGCACCCCCTTCCTCGTCCTGCTGGTGGCCGCCGAGCCGGGCCAGGCCGATGCCCGCAAGGCCATCCGCCAGACTTGGGGCAACGACAGCGTGGCCATGGGCCTGGGCTTTGTGCGACTCTTCCTGTTGGGTGTGGGCGAGAGCTCGGACGCCTCGCTTCAGAGTAGCATCGAGGAGGAGAGTCGCCTTTACCGAGACATCATCCAGCAAGAATATCGAGATACCTACTACAACCTGACCATCAAAACCTTGATGGCCATGAACTGGGTGGCCACGTATTGCGCACACGCCTCGTACGTGATGAAGACAGACAGCGACATGTTTGTCAACACAGAGTATCTCATTCAGAAGCTGCTGAAGCCCGAGCTGCCTCCCAGGCGCAGGTACTTCACAGGCTACCTGATGAGAGGGTACGCGCCCAACAGAAACAAGGACAGCAAGTGGTACATGCCGCCCGAGCTGTACCCAAGCGAGCGCTACCCAACCTTCTGCTCCGGCACGGGCTACGTCTTCTCGGGGGACATGGCGGAACTCATCTACCAGGCCTCGCTGGGCATCCGCAGGCTCCACCTGGAGGATGTCTACGTGGGGATCTGCCTCGCCAAGTTGCGCATCGACCCGACTCCGCCTCCCAATGAATTTCTCTTCAACCACTGGAGGGTGTCTTACTCCAGTTGTAAGTACAGCCACCTCATCACCTCGCATCAGTTCCACCCAAACGAACTGGTCAAGTACTGGAACCACTTGCAGAGCAACAAGCACAACGCCTGCGTTAACACGGCCAAGGAAAAGAACGGCAGGTACAGGCAACGGCGCTTCCACGGAGAGCGGCCTCCTTGATGACAATGTTGACCTCGGCGTAGGAAAAGCACATTGGTTTTGCTATCGTGTACAGTCGATTTTAATTTTTTTTTTATTATTTTGAGAGAAATTTCAAGTATTGTATATATGGTGCAATGACAGACGCATCTGTGTTATGGCGCACGGGCTCAGTGTGGCGGAGAAAAAGTATTCCACACAGATAAGCTTCAAAAGATGTCGCCAATGTGTTTACACAGACAAAGGGAAATGTACACGTCTTTGGTTGCAGGTCATACTACCTAAACATGAATGAAAATATCTTTGACATTGTCCACTCCTTCTGACCTCTTTCTGTCAGTGTTTACGTTCCAGTTGCATCAAATGCCACAAATTCTAAAAGTTTATCTGCCATATCCTGTATTTTATCTACAAAAATAAACATGAAAGCACACAAAAGATGGCCGATCTTGTTTTTTTCATTAAGAAGTTCACTTGAGCAGCTGGTGATTAAATGAACTGAATTCATCCATCCATCCACTCGTAGTCTGGCTTACTCGTGCTGAGCCACGGGGAGGAGGAGCCCATCCCGGACGATTTTGGGTGAAAGGCAGGCTACACTCTTGATGGTCACATGGCGCAGACAGACAGACGAGCCTTCATATTGACGCTGGCGCAGTGTGAGTCGCATTCACCTTTCACCAGCATCGACTTTTGCAGCTAGTCTGAACGTCATTTCTATGATCGCATTTCAGCAGCTTCGTTTTGATGGTTCAAAAACTAAGTGAGATAAATAAGGTTCTTTTTGATCACTCAATTGCATCATCAGATGCTTTCCTTTAATGCAGTTTAATTGAGCCATATAAATACCAGCCATCTCTTTGTCTTTGCAGCACAAGCTAATTTGGATCATAGTCACCTGTATCAAGGACAAATTTTTTTTTCTAGCACTCTCTTGCATGAAAATGACCTCAAATGTTATTTATGAATAAAATACGTGTATACATACATATATGCATACTATCGATCCCCTCTAGATTCTATCCCCTAGTTTCAATTTTTTTTTTTTTTTTAGATGATGAACAATCTTCGATAATAAATGATAAAAAAAAGTTGTATTGGATGTGTAATAAAAACAATTCAAAACATTTGCCGTTCCGATCAAGTATGCATAATGTGAGGATACAATCTCAAGGCTGAGTAATGAGCAATGAATTAAACATTAAGGTCATCGTCTCCAGGGTGCATACAATATTGTGCTGAAAAAACCCCCCATACATTTGGATTTTAATTAAAGTATGAAAGGCTGTTAGCGTTGCTTCAGCAAGAAAATAAAAGAAAGGCAATGGATCAAATTGGCTTTTATCTTGCTTTGGAAGAGCTTTTCATAGACAGAAAATAATGCAAGCAGTGACAGTCCAGTAGAATGACCCATCTCCTCCAGAGACTATCTTGCTAGCTAGCTAGCTAACTCCAAACATGTGTGATGGCAGGCTATATAAATAAATCTGACTTGACGTAATATGGAGTCAAGCTTGCAAGGTGATGTAGAACCAGAACTTCAGTCTTTAACCGCTTACAGTCATAACTGGCTACACCGTGTGGATTCCGAGTGTTCTTGCTAGCTAGCGAGCTAGCTAGCTAGCTAATTTCAAACGCCATGTGTGATGGCAGGCTATATAAATAAATCTGACATGACCTGACCTGGAGTCCAGCTTGCAAGGTGATGTAGAACCATAACTTCAGTCTTTAACTCCTACACTGTGCGGATTCTGAGTGTTTCCTAAAATACTCAGTAGCCTTCCAAATGACAAACCAATTGTCAAGGACAATCCAAATGCCTTTCTTGAAGCTTATTTGATTCTGCACGGTGCAATTATGGAGTACTGCACCCCGGTTTTCATCACCCGCCGCCATTAGTCATGATTAACGTGAGGAGATATTGGGAACAAGGCGAGGTATTATTCATGCATGTCCGATGCAATAAGACTGCTAGATTACTCGTATCCGGCTGCCGTCGACAAATAATCAAAAAGGGCGAGGCCAAAAAGTGAATAAGAAAGAGGAGAGGGAGCAGGAAGAACCCAAGCGCCCAAAGTAGGCTCTTTGTTCGCATAGGGGGGAAATCAAGATTGCACTGAGTCGGCTGAGAGACAAGTTCAGCAGATAGACTGAAAAACACAGGATGAGGAGGTCAGATGAAAAAGAGGGAGGGGGGTGATGAATGAATGGCAAAGGGGCAGTGACTGATCTGTATTGTGCTGCTGTAAATGTGCAATAGGGGCCAACAGGGGGAATGGATTGAGATGTCCGTCATGATGGAGTGGAGGAGCTGATCAAAGTCCAACAAGGCATGCAGCTCACTGTTCTTCAGAAATCACACTGAGAAACATTCACTTCAGGATCAAACAAATCTCCTGACCTTTCCGTAAAAGCCAGGCTTGTGGCCTGACAAATAGCTCTTCTCAAGGATGAATGATGAACCTTCATGGAAGTTTGAGGTGAAATAGAAAAGGTTTCACCGCAGCCATTGGAGCGTCTCTGAAAGAAAGGGTTTTGCATCAAATTCTTCTTCAGTACTTTTTGCCCCATCTTTTGTCTACCGAGGTGGCAAGCAAAGAAGAGTTGATTTCCACAGGACGACGGCAGTGTTTGCCAGGCTTGCAGAAGATTGAGCAAGACAGCCGGCAGCCACTTGTGCTTTAACAACCGTAATGTCACAAAGGCTTGAATTTGAGTTTATCTGCTCCAACTTTGCACTTGTTGTTATCTTGTATTGCTGCAGGACCTTTGGAAAGTTTCACTCCAATCTAAATGCTGAAATGTTACCAAAACAGAAAGTGAGGTGAACACAAGCGGCCCACATAGAGGCCAGATGTTCTGCTCATATTTTAACAGGCTGGCTAATCTTCCTAATCATACTTTAATGAAGCCTTGCCAAGATGCTTGGCCGCTTTTATTTCCTCCAATTAAGTCAGATGACTATTCGGTTCGTCAATGTTGCTGTTTTCATCTGTTGCAGCATGCCACTATTTTCCCCCGATTCATCTTCTCGGATTTGCGTGCTCTGTTTATTTAATGCATGCGGGAGCTTGTAAATTTGAGGCAGTCCGTCTCTGGCAGTCGCCTCGTTCTCTCATTGTTATGCAAAGAAAGGGTTCCCTCGCAAGGTTGCCGAGCTCTTGCCTGTGATGTACAACATTAGCTACAGTCCACCATTGCCATCCTGCAGTGCAAATAAAGCCAATCGTGCGGGAAAGGCTCTGTCAGCTGGAAGAGCAGCCATAGAAAACCATTCGTCGCGGTTCACAATTTATTGTTACGTCCCAAATGGAACACGATTCTTTCTCCCCCAAATGATACGCTAAATACCCGCAGTGTTCTTCTCTTTCCACAGAGGAACGCCGGAGCTCTTGCATAGTGTCCGGCACTAACACGTTCTCCACGTTGGTTTCATTCTTAAGAGTCCTGGTGACCCTGTGCTTCAATGCCACAAAACAATCCCGTATTGGAAGTTGACACACTGACTTCCTGCTTGGTCTTGTGCTGTCAAAGGTGACCTTTCCAAATCAGGTCCAGTCAAATGAATTTACCACACGGTGGATTCCAATGAGACTGTAGAGAAATATGAAGCATCAGTGGAATGAAAATGCACCTGAGCGTACTGGTTATTTGGAGGCAAAGGAACAAGCTGGCCGCGCCCCTGATGCACAGTTCCAATTGAACCGTGCAAAGTGTGGCAGGTTGCAGCATTTCAAGAGGACCGCTCGCACTAAATATCTTTTGCGGTATTTGAAGCGGTGTGCAGCGTTTGCACAGGCAAAAGCCGTAGCAACGCACAATACAGTACCTGCATGGCTGATTTTGTTTCCGTGGCAACCGGTGATTGATCCCTTGAGTTATGCGGCGAGAGAAACAATATTAATGACGGAGAGGCAACACTAGAGGATGGCAAGTGATGACACAGTTGGGGCCACGCGGCAAATGCACAAATGCAAACACACCCCGCCGGCGGACAAATATGGAAGGATGGAAGAAAGAAAAGAGCATGCACAATTATTTTTATTTGGATGCCTTATCGGTGACACTATAGGTTTCATGGCTGGTTTGGAATTGCTGCTCCCCTCATCTATTTGGGAGTGTGTGCTTATTACGTGAACCCAGAGTTCATATTGTCCCAGCTGCTTTTGCAAACTCACATGAGAAAGGAAATGACAACCAAGCAACAACACGCTAAATATATTACTTCATGACTGTACAAAATAACACCAAATAGGGGTGGACATTGTATATCCTCATTAAAACGTAGCAAAATAACTTGGGAGCCAGGTTGCAGTTATGTACACAACCAATCGTTACAATTAAGAGTGCATATATCTCTCCGGGATCAATATTCTGAGATCACTATCTGACTTTTGTCCAAAAACAAAGTAACACTCACTGCGTCCTCAACCAACCGCTTCTTGTCTGCCTCTGTGCTATCTCAAACAGATTATTGGCCCGCTGATAAAATGTTTATTGTAGCACAGGTTCTCGCTGTAGTTAAAAAAAAAAAATCCCATTGAACACTGGCAGTTTGCTCTGGGGCCTCCAAAGGCAGCTGATAAAAACGACACCGGGGGAAAAGATTTTAAAGTAAATACAAGGGAAGCAGAGAAGAGTTGCAAGATGGATGGCCAACTTGCACAGCCAGCAGGGCAACACTTTACTTATCTACCGCCGCCCACAGCGCTGGGGGCTGAGGATTATTAGCGATAAAGGCGGCATCGGGCACAGCTGCTCACGACACAAGCCATGTTTTTTTTCTTTTCTAAATGCAATTTCAGACTGATTGGCACATTTGATCGCTGAATTTAATAAAAGCAGTGTGCAAAAAACCAAGTACAACTAATACACTGGAGATAACTGACTTACACATTATTATTATTATCCGTCCGTCCGTCCATCCATCCATCCATTTTCTGACATTGCTTGTCCTCATGGGGGTCGCGGGCGTGCTGGAGCCTATCCCATCTGTCATCTGGCAGTAGGCGGGGGACACCCTGAACCGGTTGCCAGCCATTCGCAGGGCAAACGGAGACGAACAACCATCCGCACTCGCACTCACACCTGCGGGTAATTTGGAGTAGAATCGAACCCGCACCCTCTGAACTGTGAGTGCGGCACCGTGCTGCCGATTATTATTATTATTACTATTAACAATAATGTTATAATTGTTATTATTGTTATTATATGATATGCTATGGCTGCATCTTTAATAGGAAATAGCACAACGAAGCAACTGTGCCCTCTTGTGTATAAAACAGAAATAGCACATATCATAACAATTTGACTGACTACTGTTGAAGGGAACCTGCAAGTGGAGAAATTCAGTTGGCCCTCTCAAAGGTCGAGACAGGGCAAATCGAAACACAATTTTGGAGGGTCTGGTTCGTCCATCCATCCATCCATTTTCTGAACCGCTTAGTCCCCACGGGGGTCGCGGGCGTGCTGGAGCCTATCCCAGCCGTCATCGGGCAGTAGGCGGGGGACACCCTGAACCGGTTGCCAGCCAATCGCAGGGCACACAGAGACAGACAACCATTCGCACTCACACTCACACCTAGGGACAATTTGGAGTCTTCAATCGGCCTACCAAGCATGTTTTTGGAATGTGGGAGGAAACCGGAGCGCCCGGAGAAAACCCACGCGGGCCCGGGGAGAACATGCAAACTCCACACAGGGAGGGCCGGAGGTGGAATCGAACCCGCACCCTCCTAACTGTGAGGCGGACGTGCTACCCAGTGCGCCACCGAGCCGCAGTTCGTTTTATTTTTAAATTGTTTTAAATTCAATTTGCTTTACTCTTCTCATTATTAGGGTTCGTGCATTATTAGACTCGAGCACATACCGACGAATAAAATTTCATGCTCAAATTCATGCTATTAGCTAATTCAGAGACATGATAAAAATGATTCATTAATGTGAAAATTTAAAAACTGAAATGACGCCCAAGTGAGCCTTTCACCATGTCCATTGTATGACTTCCCTTTTTAATTAATGAGGTGCCAGGACCCACGTGTGATTAAAAAATATATATATTTGGCCAATCAAGACACCTCCATCTATCACAGTGCGGTTGACCTTATTCATTGGCCACCAGACAATTAACACATATCCGTGGAAGTGGAGTCCACAAAGCGTTTCAGCCTCTTCCTCGAGGCCGTTTTATTTGCCGGCCTGTATCAAGATCTCAAGGATTACTGTGCTCAAGAAGCCGTGAAATGTCCTTTGACACCTTGAGCCTCTGAAACAAGTGCCATCCACTTCTCCTATCAAAGAAAACACATGCTGGATAGCGTGCACCCTGAATTCAAAGAAGGCCGACCCCAAACCGTCACGGCGACAAGCGCGCACGTGCATGTGCATGTCTCAAAGTTAACCTGACGTGCCACCAATCCAGTTTGTGGCACCTGCAACCCCCCCACAAGTCCCTCCAGCCAAAGCAGCAATTGGTGGTGACAACAGGAAGGAGAAACTAACTTGACACATTATACTAACCTTCCCTGAAACAAATGTCAGCGCCAACAGCAATGGCTTGCTCGGCCGACCCAAGCCACTGCGTCCAATCTATCAAATGAGATGCGCAGAAACTAAAGCTGACTCATGGCAAAGAGAAGCATGTGGGAGTTGGCGATTCATTTCAAAACAAAAAACAAACAAAAGTGCCCATTTGAAATGTCTGCGCTGCTGCCCGCGTTTGCTTGATTGAAGCATCTTCACTCAGTGGTCTTTGTTGTCAAGCAGGACAGCCCCAGCAGGGCTGCAGTCACACAAGATCCAAATCAGTTTATTAGCAGCAAAACGTTGGCTGCGGTGAAGAATTGAGTCAATAAAGTGAGTCACAGCACAAAACAATACTTCTGCTCAGTCAACCACAGGACTATTACCAATCAAAACACAGTGCTCCTATATATTGACTTTTCTTTAAGCTTCTTTATCAACATTGCGGTGACCCCAAATTATTCATTCAATAATTATTCATTCAATAATTGCATATATAATCTATATCTATCTATCTATCTATCTATCTATCTATCTATCTATCTATCTATCTATCTATCTATCTATCTATCTATCTATCTATCTATCTATCTATCTATCTATCTATCTATCTATCTACCTACCTACCTACCTACCTACCTACCTACCTACCTCTCTCTCTCTCTCTCTCTCTCTCTCTCTCTCTCTCTCTCTCTCTCTCTCTCTCTCTCTCTCTCTATATATATATATATATATATAAATCATATATATATATATATATATATATATATATATATATATATATATATAAATCATATATATATATATATATATATATAAATCATATATATATATATATATATATATATATATATATATATATATATATATATATATATATATATATATATATATATATATATATATATATATATATGCATGATTTTTTAAACAAGAAAAGGGACAAAAAATGTGTATCCCAATCAAAACACAGTGCTCCTTTATGTTGACTTTTCTTTATGCTTCTTTTTCAACATTGCGGTGAACCCAAATTATCCATTCAATAATTATTCATTCAATAATTATGTGTATAGATAGATAGATAGATAGATAGATAGATGGATAGATAGATAGATAGATAGATAGATAGATAGATAGATAGATAGATAGATAGATAGATAGATAGATAGATAGATAGATAGATAGATAGATAGATAGATAGATAGATAGATAGATAGATAGATAGATAGACATTTTTTTGTTTTATTCTTGTTTTAAAAAAATCATGCATATATGTATAAAGGAACAAAAAAAATGTGTGTCCCTCTCCATCACAAAAGCTTTGCTATATGCTGTATGCATGATTTTTTTAAACAAGAAAAAGAACAAACTGTCCATTATAAAAGCTTTGCAACTGCATTCGACACGCCTCCCATCACCATCACCATCACATGTGTGACGTCAGTTAGCTGCGACGAGGGTTGTGTAGTACTTCCGGTGTCGATGTAAGGTAAGCGTCAAGCCAACAAGGACGTAGTAAACAAACATGAGATGACAATCATTAGTTGCAATAGTGTTACGAGTATCCTTTTAGATTGACTGCATATTTCATCTGGTGGTTATTACATTTTTTTTGTCGATGTTTTCCCGAGCTGGATTTTTTTCTCGAGTGGTGTGGAACCGTTGTCGAAGGTCATTATGTGCACAATGCAGTCATTTGCTATCTCAACAAATCAATACACACACAGCATTTTACCTCTATGGATACTAGGGTCTGAGCAAAACAGTGGCGATCAATCCATTTTGCAAAGATTAGCTCCTCTGAAGAGTGGGACTGTGCCCCATCGTGAGACAGTGGCCAAGTGGCCAGTTTTGAAGGTGTTCACTACGTCAGCCAATTTGGTTTCTAATCCAGGATTAACCACACGCACCACGCCTGTGCAAATCAATTGGTTACGACATGAAAAAGAGTGTAACAACGCAGCTTCCAAACCCGTGAGCTGCAGAACCACCAGTCATGGATCTGCAGAAGTTAACACCGGCAACTCTGTACTTTTACTTCATCCTTACTTTGACCAGTTCTTGCGATGTAGTGCCATTTTCAAGGTCATGAGAAGCGCTTTCTATGATAGTCATCAATGTTGTGGATTCTTAAGTAAGTGCATTTCATCTCGTTTCAGAATGGGGAATTTTGCATCCTCCACAACGGGAGGATCAACCAGTGCAGCATGTGTGAAATTTGTTCATGTAAGTAGAGCCCTGAATTAATATTAATAATTAGAAAGGTATAGTTGATCATGTCTTGTTCCAATCCAAACAAAAGCAATGAAAATGTAAATACAATGAAATTATTACATGTTTGATCATGTCAGGCTCACAATTACAACTGCAAATTGACATGAACAGTGAGTCTTGGGTGTCAATTTTTATGTTGTGAACATGCCTGGGATAGCAGGCCAGTGATACGCCTGACATAAAAGATTATTTTTTATTTGTCTATGACAAAAAAAAAATCTGATATTTTGAAACCTTTCAGGAATTGGTGTCCCAGAACTGCGTTGTGATATTTTCCAAGACCACATGTCCATACTGCAAAATGGCCAAAAATGTGTTCAACGAAATAGGTGCCTCTTACAAAGTCATCGAACTTGATGAACATGATGACGGGAGAAGACTACAAGAGGCCTTAGCTCAGATGACCGGTGCCAGAACAGTGAGAATCTTACAATGCTTCTGGGATTTGTGTTTTGAATGTTTGTATTAAAAAATCAATCTGCTCAACTTAGTCATGCAATATGACAAACACGAAATGTTTGCATTCAGGTGCCGAGAGTCTTCATTAACGGTAACTGCATCGGCGGCGGCTCGGATACCAAGCAGCTCCATCAGCAGGGCAAGTTGGTGCCCCTGATCAATCAGTGTGCTCCCTGCCATGATCGCAACTCGGAAGGCTCGGGGAGCGGACGCTTTGAAGCTGCACAATGACTAACCGTTCTTTGGATGTCTTTCAATTATGTATTTATAAATGTTTACTAAATTGTGCGCTCCCACCTGTATATTGCTGAAGACTGTTGTCTTATTTATCAAAGTTTTATTTCCATACATTTTTTTTCAAGAGACGATCTCTGAACAATAAAAACAAAACAATGCCTCTCCCATCCGCTAAGTATATTTTATGGGCCTCAAACATTCTTGAAAAAATGCAATGACTGTGTGGATGCCAATGGAGACGCATTTAGGGGAACTGTATTTGTTTTTTTTAATTTATTTATCTTCAATTGCTGCCACCGCCCGCCACCGTATGTACGCTGTGCGGCAAAACGAGCCCACCCAGTTTTAGCACACATTGCCCGGCCACGGTCTCCATCCTGAGTGCAGGCAGCACTGACGTTAGCTCGACTACTGAAAGAAGCACCCTTGGAACAAGCTAGCTCGGGCTTTGCATGCGGTAAATGTGCCCTGTATCTCGACCGCATTGACAACATTGTTCGTCATGGCTGGAAGTGCGGGTGAGTGGTGTCTCATGGAGAGTGACCCCGGGGTGTTCACGGAGCTGATCAAGGGGTTCGGTGAGTGATTTGAACTGACTAGAATGCGAATGCACTGCTGCTGATTTATGAGGCTAACTCTTGTAGCTTGCTGCACAGCTCAAGGCAAGTGCACAATGAGCTGTGCGTTTGCAAAACGACTGCGTAGGCTAAATGAAAGATGCCCCACTCAATAGCGAAGCAGTCATGCTGGCATGTAGCACATTTTGCATGAATCGTTCACGTTTTTGCGCAACAATAATCAAATGAGCTAATTGGTTAGCATTACTCAGCGTTCAAAAACTACGGCGCGTGAAAACCATCCCTTGGTTTTGAACGACTCCACTTTTCAAATCTGTTGGAATTTTCAACATTCTAATAATGACATCCCGCGCCTTTGTGTCATTTCAGGTTGCAAAGGTGCACAGGTCGAAGAGATATGGAGTATGGATCCAGAGAACTTTGACAACTTGAAGTATGTAAAATCGTGGCGCTTACAAGGACATGCATTGTCATTTACAAGCTCTCTTGCAGGCCTGTCCATGGATTGATCTTCCTCTTCAAGTGGCAAGCGGGTGAAGAGCCAGCAGGATCCATTGTACAGGATTCAAGACTCGACCATATCTTCTTTGCCAAACAGGTGTGGGTTTTTTTTGTCAACATGGCATCTGTATGGAGTAGTCCTAACCTCTACCTTCCTGTTGCCAGTGATCTCATTTTATGTTAGTCTATTAAAGGGCAAAACGCAACAAAGATAATCGACCACCTCACTTAATTTTTCATGATCTGCAATGACTGTTGAGGATCAGAAAAAATTATTGGCAAAAAACTGGATTACCCAAACCTGCAGTGCACATTTATTGTAGTGGTTGAACATTGCCATATTACAGGAAGCTCACACTTGTTAATCTTCCAGTGTGACTGAGTTAAGGCAATTCTGAAAAGAAGAGTGGGCCGAGTTCCTTGACAGCTACGCCAAAGTTGGATCATCAACTAAAGGTGGCCAAACCAGTTATTAGAGCCACAAGCAAAAACATGTGCGCAATAGGTTTGACTCCCTGGCCCCCTCTTCATTATCATTTAGAAAACTGCATTCATACTACTCGGCCTGTCTTTATGCCCTATCGCAAATGGGAAGAGCATTTCCGTAGTCCACATGTAAGCTTGCTGATTTCAGGTCATCAACAACGCTTGCGCCACCCAGGCCATCGTCAGCGTTCTGCTCAACTGCTCCCATTCCGACATGCTGCTTGGAGACACGCTAACCGAGTTCAGAGAGTTTTCACACAGCTTTGATGCTGCAGTATGTTTCTTCATATTTGCCGTTTCACAATTGTATTTTTACAACTACTCTTGGAACAGTACTTTGCAAATGAAAAGTGGATGTCCTGTTTTGGTCCACAGATGAAAGGTTTGGCTCTGAGCAACTCGGAAGTTATCCGACAAGTTCACAACGGCTTTGCCAGGTAACCTCAGTCTGGAAGATTCTTTTTGATTGTCGTGATTTTTAATTTGTGTAATGTACCAGCTCAATTTAAATGGTTGGTGTCCATCTTAATCGTGAGTCTTGATTGCAATTTGCAGGCAGCAAATGTTTGAGTTTGATGCAAAGTCGTCCGCAAAAGATGAAGACGCCTTTCACTTTGTGAGTTATGTTCCCGTAAACGGTCGACTTTACGAGCTGGATGGACTTCGAGAAGGACCAATTGACCTCGGTATGCACGCAACAAAGCCACATCTTGATCGCGGCATTATATAAAGAAAAAAAAAAAAAATCACACGCATCCAGAACCAAAAAAATCCAAGGAGCCAAGCAATAAAATTCTTTTGGTTTACATTTGCTTTTCACCAGGTGCCTGCAACCAGGATGACTGGATCAGCGCGGTCCGTCCGGTCATTGAGAAAAGAATACAAAAGTGAGTATCTCCACCAAAAGCACACACACAAAAAAAAAAAAAAAATTCTGTCACGTATGCTCACACAGACAAAAACATACTCTCATAATTTTAATTCTACATAATTGGCATTGTAGTTTGCTCCATTGAGTGTATTGTTTTGCCTCTACGTGACATAATCGCATTCCCCCCAGGTACAGCGAGGGAGAAATTCGTTTCAATCTAATGGCCATCGTGTCCGACCGAAAAATGATATACGAGCGGAAGATCGCCGAGCTTCAGACTCAGCTGACTGAGGTGAGAAAGAACAGAACATCTCCGGATGGGAACATTTCACCCTATTTGAGATCCTCTTTTCCCGCTTCAGTGGACGTTGGTTCGCTTTCAATCCTTTTGCGTCACATAGCAACAAATACAACCAATTGCAACCTAAAAAAAAAAAAAAAATGCGTTGAAAAAGAGTCAGGCACGCTGCGTTACAAAATAAGGTGACACACTAAGAAACAACTCCACCAATACATCTTGAACAAGATTGTTGCTCACTTTCTGTTGCCCTGTAACCTTTGCTTACTCAGGTTACGAAATGCCAGTAGCACAATGAGAATTTTCCCGAAATACCTCCATTCTTCCATTACGAGTGTCATCTTGCAAAGTCATTCTGACAAAATGCGCAGGGTGACAGAAGGTCAGCCAAAATACTGTTGATGTTTCTTTACCGTGCGTTCAATGAAAGAGTGGCTGATTTTAGCAAATATGCAGATGAGCGATTCCATTTCATTTTGATAAGAAGACAAGTGACGGAAAGGCCTTCATCTCAGTCTTTGCCGGTGCTCGTTTCTAGGATGAGCCGATGGATACGGACCAGAGCGGCACATTTCTGAGCTCCATTCAGTCGGAGATTGCAAAGTACCACCTACTTATCGAGGAAGAAAATCAGAAACTTAAAAGATATAAGGTCGGTGTCTCTTCAGCTGTCCTTTTGCACTTGACGCTGGCTTTTTTTATGTTGCCATGCAAGTGTGTGTTTACTGTTTATTTTTGTTTCATTTTTTTTAAATCATTGTTGCAGTCTTTTTTTTTTTTTTTAGTCACTCACTTCCTCTCTTTTGGATTGTGTTAATTGACACAGGTTGAAAACATTCGACGGAAGCACAACTATCTTCCCTTCATTATGGAGTTATTGAAGACGTTGGCTGAGCACCAGCAGTTAATCACTTTGGTGGAGAAGGTGAGATGACTTGCATTTTTTATTTTTAGGCTTCCAAATGTGCTTCTCAAATCAGATGGGGTAGATCCAAATAAACAAGTACTGATAGTCTTGTGTTTTCTTGATGAGACTTCCTTTTGACTTCTCTGTTTTATCTCTTTCGCCAGGCAAAGGAGAAACAGAGTGCCAAAAAAGCCCAGGAAGCCAAGTAATTGTAGTCATCGTCACACTTGAGAAGCCACACACACTCACGCACGCACACGCACACACACACACAGTCCTGATTTTACCTGTGAGCCACATCCAGATTGTGCACATCTGCCAGATTCACGTCCATGGCCGTCGGATGTCATGCAAGCACGTCCTTCCTGCTCTTTGTGTGCATCCAGACTTGTGAAATGCATTGCAGTTGTAGCAGACGACACTCTTTGTGTGTTCTTCAGATGATGTGCATGATTGAAGGAAAACATGCTCAAATTGTCTTATTTTCATAATAAAAGTGTCACGTTTGTAAACTGTGTGTGTGTGGATGGATGGATGGATGGATGGATGGATGGATGGATGGATGGATGGATGGATGGATGGATGGATGGATGGATGTAGATAGATAGATAAAGATGATTAGTACGGTGTAATTTTTTCGAAAGTCACGCAACTGGTCCCTGACTACCTCCTACTGGCAAAGAAGAGGAATTACAACAATCAATTTTCTTGCTCTGACTCTCCTTTGTGTTATCAGCTGGTCCTCATCCATCCATCCATTTTCTGTACCGCTTTATCCCCACGAGGGTCGCGGGCGTGCTGGAGCCCATCCCAGCAGTCATCGGGCAGTAGGCGGGGGACACTCTGAACTGGTTGCCAACCAATTGCAGAGTGACACAGTGACAAACAACCATCCACACTCACACCTAGGGGCAATTTGGAGTGCTTAATCAGCCTACCAAGCGTGTTTTTGGAATGTGGGAGGAAACCGGCGTGCCCGGAGAAAAAGCACGTGGGCGCGGGAGAACATGCATACTCCACACAGGGAGAGCCTGAGGTGGAATCGAGCCCGCACCCTCCTAACTGTGAGGCGGACGTGCTAACCAGTGCCCCACTGAGCCGCCTCTGGTCATCTTACTTATATTAAATGCATCCATATGGAAAGCCTTTATTGATTTAAATCGAGACTGGATACGTGTTTTAGATACCTAATTCACTTCACTTTAGTGTATTTTGCCTTCTTATCCATAATTTTCATGTCAAATGTTTGTCCTTTACAGATAACTTCAATTCAGTTGTAAATATCTGCGATGTGGAATACAAATATCTACAAGTGAAGTATAGAGTTCTGTTATTGTCTCTATTTCGCGGTACCTAGAATTTATAGAAGCCTGATAACATTTAAAAAGTAGGTTTGACTATCAAGAATTAAGAGTCATTTATTCTGTTTTTTCGGATGGGGATGAGATCCTGCCCCAAGTGGAGGAGTTCAAATATCTTGGAGTCTTGTTCACGAGTGAGGGGAGGATGGAGCGCGAGATCGACAGGCGGATCGGTGCAGCGTTGGCAGTGATGTGGACCCTGTACCGGTCCGTCGTGGCGAAGAGAGAGCTGAGCCAAAAGGCAAAGCTCTCAATTTACCGGTCAATCTACGCTCCTACCCTCACCTATGGTCACGAGCTATGGGTCGTGACCGAAAGAACGAGATCCCGGACACAAGCGGCCGAAATGAGTTTTTCCGCAGGATGTCCGGGCTCTCCCTTAGAGATAGGGTGAGAAGCTCGGTCATCCGGGAGAGACTCGGAGTAGAGTCGCTACTCCTTCACGTTGAGAGGAGCCAGATGAGGTGGCTCGGGCATCTCATCAGGATGCCTCCTGGACGCCTCCCTGGGGAGGTGTTCCGGGCATGTCCCAAAGGTAGGAGACCCTGGGGACGACCCAGGATGCGCTGGAGAGACTATGTCTCTCACCTGGCCTGGGAACACCTTGGAAACCCCTGGGATGAGCTGGATGAAGTGGCTGGGGAGAGGGAAGTCTGGGAGTCCCTCCTAAAGTTGCTGCCCCCGCGACCCGACCCCAGATAAGCGGAAGAAGATGGATGGATGGATGGATTCTGTTTTTGTTCATGCAAGAGATAAAGTGCTCAAATCCATTAGGCCAGATTTACGACTAAACGTCCATGGTTTAGTGTTGCGCAATCCTCCCCAAGCGTATACCCGACATGAGGGTGCGTAAATGGCAGTTTTAAGTGGAAAGGAGAATGTGCACAGTCACTTCATGATTTTTCAGTTTTCTGACAAGTGGAGCTGATTTTTAAATCGGCAAAAGTGACGTCATTAGTCCTCGTCAATTGTCCAGAAATCTAAAACATAAACAGTGGATCGAAAGAATGTAGCCAAAGCGGATTTACAGACATCGCTGGCACGTCTGCAGTCATCCTATCCATGCGTGTCTCTTGTGAGTGGCATTGTTAAACTTGGTTGCTATTTCCGTACAAAGCATACATGCGTCATCTTGCAGTTCTCACTGAATGTTTTTTGGCATGGACTCAAGTGACCCTATTTCTACTTCCACAATGTTAAAACCTCTTCTGTGCTGAATTTAAAGAGATGCTGCTTTCATTGGCTGGTCAGCACAGTGTTGACTCTCACAACAGCGCAAACGCCCCTTTCCACCCGCATCTATCAGAAGAAGGAAAACTCCACCCGCCCACATTGTGTGCCTGTTTGGGGTCCGTGACACGTCTACAAAGCAGAATGTGTGCTGAGCCTATTTTGGGCACCAGTGTTTACATAACTGCACGCACGCACACCTTAAGTACTCCCTCGAATACGCTGGTCTGTCATCAAGATAATTTCAAGTAAGAAATGAAAACCTGCAGGTTTTACTACAAGTCCTCCAAGAGATAAAAAGCTTCCGACGTCCGGTCTGACGTCAACCTCACTGACAGCAAACAATGTATGGATTCACCGTGAAGGCGCAATTACGCATCAGCGTGACTTCAACCATCACGAAAGTTTTTTCAACCAAAATTAATAAATAAATAAAAAAACAGTGACTGTCCTCAATTGAACCAGATCGAGATCCAATCAAGTTTTTCCGCACAGATCTGAAACAAATAATGAATACCTATGTATATATTTCCTAGTTTTATTCTAAATTTGAGAATATTCTATTCTTATTTTTTTTGAAGAAAGGTGTTAGATATATCTAATATATGTCTAATATTAGACATGTAAAAGCAAAGACAGTTAAGAAATTAATGACGCTAACTGAAAATCTATTTTTTTTTCTCACCACTGAGATGGACGTTACCTATTACTATAGAGGTGGTTGAAATAATAAGTCAGATGTTTAGATGGCTTCCACATTGAACAGCAAATGCGCAACAGGCTCGAGGGACAGTCTGCC